>NC_047126.1:30623131-30865631 GCF_009829125.3 Periophthalmus magnuspinnatus
AGTAAATGTGTCAACCGACATCACAGTGCCACAGCAGAGGACAAGAACCTTGGCGTTAACAGTGCCATTTATAAAACACGGCCGCCCAGCGGTGCTACAAAGACAGCTTCTTCTGTGGGAGGTCCCCGCTCCTGGTCGTTACATGTACAACCATATCACATGAGCTTATGAAGCTGCGTAACAGATGATAGAAACGCCAGTGAGACTATGTGATAGATAATGTCCATAAAATTATCTGAACGCTTGCTGTAGTTCTACATGTGGGTGTTGTAGTGGGCTATGCACACTAACAACAGTATCATTAGTATGAATACATTTAGAACGCTTAAAGTTAACCTACTTTTCTCCAAAGAGATGTTATTGTTTTGTCTGAAATGTTAAATATGGCATAAAGCTCCATGGAAACAAGCAGATGACTCCCACCTGTAACTGAATAAATACAAGATGGAAAGGGTTATAGCATACTGTGGAACATTACAGGAAAGCACTAGGAGACAAGTAGGTGACAGATGCAGGGGTGTCTTTATTTAAGGCATTATCGCTATGGTAACTCAATTTCAACATTACAGCCTGCTATATAAGCCTACTATATATTTAATGTCCTTATCAACGGAGTGCAGTTTTGGATAACTAGAAAGTACAGAAGTATGTGAACTGGGGTGCCTCGATACATAGGCATGGTGTAATCTTAAGACTATTACTAGCAAGCGGTGATCATGTGGAGTTTAGCTGCTTACAGGCAAAAAGCTACATTCATCTGCAGCGAACTTCACGCAGCATGTCTGTCCTGTAGTGACACTTCAAAAACTACGCGAGGTGCCATAAGCTGCGATATAGAACGTTATATGGTGGAAAAGGAAGTCTGCTGGTAAACGTAGTGTTCTCTTTAACAGGGATCTTCCACGGTAGCGCTGAGGGCATGAGCTCAGGACACACATGGCACCGAGGGACACCAGAGCGCTCCGACCAAATCCCGTTAGGTAAGCCTGGGTTAGTGATTCCACGCTGCGAGACACTGGCTAGCAGATCCGTCACGTCCCCACTACTTCAAAGGAAAAGCAGCGCAGCAACCCCCACCACACAGCCCTGCTTTTTTTTTGCCAAGAGTATCTGCAATTGAGGGTCCAAAGGGAGAAATAGTGCGCAGAAAAAGGGAAGGGAGATGAAACCGTAGATAGCAATGCCGTTCTATGTATTTTCTTAATTAGAATTAGTCTGGCAGAATCCTCGTTCAGCTAGTATAATTTTTTATGTAAAACTATGCAGGAATACATATTTAAGATGAAAGTTTTAGGTCATTTCTAAATGTGTTTCCATCAGAGTTCTTTATTTAGAAGCTGTCATTTCTAAATCCAGACTGGAGGCTAAAAGACCATTGATTCAAAAATAGTACAAAAACATCCAACTTATCTTTGTTCACATATCAAACAATAAGTAGAGACACTTCCTAAAAAATTAAATAAATTGTCAGAACAAACACATGACACAAGGATCCAATGCTATTCCCAGTCTGTAACGCTTTATTTAGCATCTTCAGCTACTTTTAGACAAATAAAAATAAGTACACAGTTTAAGAGTCTGTCTTAACAACTATTAGTGGAAGTGCGGATATTGTGCCAAGAAGACATTGTGCAGGACTTTGGCTAAGTTAAACTATATGTTCAAGCGAATCTAAGAATGAATAGACAATAAAACACAATCTTGTAATATCTTCAAAATGCAGTTTAAATGCTAGTATAACACTAAATTAAAAACTAATAAATAATGAACTTGAACTAGGGGCCACCATGGTAAAATAAGGGTGCAGAGTGAATCCATTTATGATAAGGATACTGAAGTTGGTCATATTAAGACAACAACAAATGTGTATTTAAGCATCTATAATGTAACTGTATCCACCACCTTCCAAACATCACAGCAGAAATGATGTTTCTAAAGTTGCACTCATTATACATTGTGTAGGAGCTCTATGTTATATATTCCCTTTAAAGATCACAATAATGAGGTGGTCTTAGCTACACCCCCCCCCACCATCTATACATTTCCATAAACATCAGTATATTCATAACCACACGACTCTTTGAAGTGGTTATAAATGTTTCAAATCTCTATTATGGTTTGGTACATGCAACAGAACACTATAAGGCCGCACTAAAACCTCTACTCTTCGTGGTAAGCTATGAGCACACAAAAACACCCAACCCCCCGCCCCCCCTTCCCCAAAATGTGCTGACAATCACCAACTCCCGGCCGCCCCATCATGACTGGACGGCATGTGCAGGAATGTCATGGTCAATGGAAATCAATCTAAACTACAGGGACGGAGGGGGTGGGCGGGGGCAGTGGGTAGGGGGGCAGCTCTGGTTGGTGCGGTGGGCTGGAGATGGAAGAGAATGAAAGAGAGAATGCGCCTTTGATCTGACTGAAAACCGATCGCAGGCCTGCAGATACTGTGGCTGCGGTGGCCGGGAGCAGCAGAAGCAGAGGGAGAGCTGACATCAGTGAGAAAAGCCAAAGAACTCTGATCCTTCCCCCAAACACGGGCTTTTTATTGGATCATCAAGAGAAAAGTGTATATATGAGAAAGATACCATTTTATTGAAGAAAAATACTGAAATAAGCAGCTGTGATGAATAATATGAGAGAAATGAGAAGTTGTAGCATAAAGTCAGTGTCTAAATAGCTTGTAAATGGCTTGTAGATTGTACTAAAGAGTGTGTTAGTGTTACTCTAAGATAATAGTTGTACGCAAATTGAACAAAAGGTATATATTAGAGTTAGAGATGCACCGGTGACTGATCCAGGTCAGACTGATCCATATCCATATCAGTATCTAGTTTTGATACAAGTTTTAGGATTTGTTATTATCTGCTTACCGATTTAACAGCTCTAGTAGGGACTGTCCATCAAACAAAAATAATCCAAACCGATCCAAGCAGTTAGTAGGTGATTCCAAAAGAAATAAATGTCACTATAAAAGAATATGTGGAATCTGTATTGATTTAATCCAACTATCAAAATAGAAAAAAAAGAAATAAAACCAACCCGGTTTATTTCACAGCTCATAAACAGCACAACTAAAAACAAAACTTAAATCAGGATATAGAAATACTGAAGTGTTTCTTTCTAGGGTTAAACAAATAAAGTCATTATTACTGCCCACCTCCAACTTCAAATGAGACGGGGTCATATCCTCTCATACATTCAGCTGTGCTCCATAAACACCTCAATGACTTGGCAACTGGAGACAATACAGTAATTGATCTAATTGACAAGAAAATGAGCCATAAAAGAACATTTGGAAAGCAACTCCAACCACATTTCATAACTATTTGCAAATGTGACGGTGAATCATGAGGAAAACTCAATCAAATTCCCCTCCACAATGTCACTTATTCTTTTTTTGCCCTCTACAACTTTGGCAGGAGAGGGGAAGCTGTGCAATTTTAACATCATTCCATGATAGAGTTGCGTGTGAATCAAGAGCCTTTACACTCAGCATGTGGCATCTGCCCCCGACAATCACATCTGCCTCGCAAAGCCAATTCTTATAATAACGTCCCAGCTCAGTTTGCCCTGACGAAACCCCGAGAAAAAACACAACCATGGGGGAGATTGTTTGCGCTGTGCTGTGGATACATTTCCTGATGGAATCAAGAAGTAGGTCTGTTACGATAAAAACGAAAAAAAAAAGTGATATATTGCTACACTGGCAACAAGTGTATTGCAAACATAATCCATAACACTGAAGCTACTATACCACTGACACAATACACTTTAAAGCAGGATAATGCCAGCAGGTTCTTTTATACATGAATAATATTGTTGAAAAAGCATGAGCAATAAATAAATGGCACAATGAAACACTAGTGTTTAGTGTCTAATTAGTGAAAGACGTTACTTATTAATATTCGCTCTCTGCAAACTCAAATCTTATGGTACAACAAAAAAATAATAAATGTAGACACGGTAAGTGCTGAGACCCAAAAATATTGTTCCAGCTTTCATATACTGAACAATAAGTCAATATAATAATTATTGTGGCAGGCCTGCACCAAACAGGCTGGTCGTGTGCCATCAAGACGCATGCAAGGACAAAACCGGATTATTAAGGACAGCTGTTGGTGCTCCCTTGCGTTTTATGTCCGCTCAGAGAGGAGAAATTTGCAAATGGCACAGACACAGGAAGCCGCCAAGAAAGAAAGAGGGAGACATGCAGCTGGCCTGAAATTAATATGGTTAAAGGGACAGTATCTAGCTGCTGCAGACACACACACCACCCCTGGATGGGACAAGGCCTCATACACCGTCACACTGGGCTAATTACAGATCCAACTTGGGTTGTGAAGACATGCATCGGTTATGATTTTAACAAGAGGAATGCAGGCTGCAGGATGGCGGAATGTGCTTGGTTGTCCTGGAAGCCCGCATAGGTCGTGAAGGGGGCAGATGTCAACAGCCCTGCCACATGAGGGTGCATGTACTAAACCACAGAATGACACACATTTCATAAGGAAGAAGATGCAAGTTTGGCTAAATTACAGTGTGTAGTATGAGGAGTTTAAGCATTTTTATAGGCCAACAATGATTTTTTTTTTCACTAAATGGTACACATATTGATACAGACTGAGAATAAAAGACTGTATTAAATAGAATTAAAGAAGACTGTGTAATCCCTCAGTCATTCATGATACATAGTAAAAGAAAAATTCAATTCTGTCAACTGGGCAAAAAGTTATTTGATAGATATAAGGCAGAGTCCACCAGTCATCTCACCAGAATTGAAGAAGTAGCTTGGATGAGAAGTAAAACGTTTTCACTTAAAATATTTTTTGTCCAGTTGGTTTGAATTTTTCTCTTACTATAGAATTAAACAATATAATTAGGCTAGAATCAGAACGTTTCCTCTCATGACTGCATCTGTTATTATTGATAAAACTAGATCTATATCAGAGCTAGTGTAAAACCAGATGGTAATTTTAAAGAAACTTACATTTTGTATTGAAAAAAATCTTAAATTCTAAAAAAGTATGTATGTATCAGTGTATTGACATCAGAATTGAGAAACAAGCCTTTTCCTTAGTTTCCGTACTAGATATGACCCCTTATAGAAGAACCATCAACTTAAATGCAGAACCTTTTAAATGCATTTCCTCATTTACTTTTCAACTTTTTACTACATGTTGATCTGAATTAGGCAGGTGTTTGTTGTTGCCAAAATAATTGGACTTTACAAGAGATGCTTTTTTATTTATCTAAATAGCATTCAAACTGAAAAAATGTAGCTGGTACTGACCGTTCTGGGCATGGGCGGCGAAAGGGAGCCATTGTTCATGTAATCGTTGCCCATGTTACTCATCATGATGTAACCTGGGTAACTTGGGTATGGATGGCCTTTACCATACAGATCTTGATGTTTTGCTGCAGAGGAGAAAACAATTTCACATTTCAATTTGTAAAAAAAAAAAAAACAGACAAAGAAAAACCGTAATTTGACCTCTCAAGAACATGAAAGCCCCGAATTAAATCTTAACACGAATCAGCTCACTCTCACAGTGTGTAACTGAAAAACAGCTAGGAATGCCCAACGTCTGGCTGTGCTGATGCAGTAATGATATCGCTGTCGATCGCTTTGACCCGCGCTGCGACTGGCCCTGGCCTTTTGTTTGTGTCCTTTCTTTGGCGGACTTTGAGAGGATGGCTGTATTATACGCCGGAACAATGGACGCCCCTTTGTGCCAATTAGTGCCAATTAGACCAACATACAGACTGTGTCAAAACAGAAGACGCCCCAACTGCTCCCTATACGCCTTTGACCTAAGAGGGGGCCTTTTTTGATACAAGAGGCCTCAATGTAGCACCACTCACCACTTCTGCTGTGCTGTGCCATGTCCTGGAGCAAAAAAAAAAAAAGAAAAGAAAAAGGGAGGGGGATATTTGCGCGGCATATAGGATCGGGTTATAAAGGCAAGGCCGTGTTTGGTTTGAGGGGGGGCCCTATTGTGGAGTGAAAGGGGAACAAAGAGGAGACACACTCCTGCTTTAAGGACTGATGATGACCTGCAGCAGTGGGGTCATACCACAACAGGCCAAGGGAGCAAAAGGCCCAGAGTGACATGTGACAGAGGTTTGGGCAAAGAAAAAAAAAGATAAGCATACTGGGATAATGGCTTGATAAGAAACACAAGTTATAAGATAGTGAGTTGTTCGGTTAATTTCAGCAGAATAACTTGTGCTGTGTGAACTGACAGAAAAATGTATCACTATTTAATTTCTCAATTAACAGATCAGTCTTGATTTTCCATTTGATTTAATATTGTCTTATTACAAACAAACAGATATGGTTTTCAATAGAAATTTCCAGAAAATAAATAATACAGACTTGTCATGGGCATTTAATTCATAAACTAGTCAAATTTCTACGTCCAAACTCTGATTTTTGCTCCATGTACTTTTACTGACTGGGGATTGGCTATAGAGCGCTCTATTAAAAAGACTCATGCATAAAACTGACAATTGAATCTGGATTTTGATTCAAATACGATTAACTGCCCATCCCCACTTTGAGTCATTTTATTTCTTTTATTTAGCACTCCATGCTGGCCTGGCATGTCCTAACTCGACCTGGTCAATCCTAGTGCTGATAGGAGTACGTGCAAGTGTGTGAGTGATCGCTTCTGTGTGTGTGTTTGTGTGTGTGGGGCACTGCTTTTCTAACTACATGGACATGTTTAAGCGGTTCATTTTATTGCATGTGGCCTGTCCCATAAAACATTGTGATTTAACAGGACGTTTCCTCAAGGCTGTGTCACTTACCATCATCCGGATGGTCTCTGTGTTTTTCATGATATGAATCTTGTGGTATTTGGGACTGTCTAGCTGCCTGCAAAAGAAAGACAAGTAAAATGAAATTATGGTGAATCAATTAGGAGAGCCTTCAGACATGCAGTTACACGGTCAGATGGCCACAGACACTGTAGGACCGGTCCATGTGCTCGTGTCCCCAGTGCAGAACATAAACACTCCACTGCTATCTATAAAGGCTGATGGAGCTTCAAAAGAACCACTTAATGAAGCCTCATGTCCTTGAGGAGCTTTCATATTAACTTGTTTTCAATATGCTAGGTCCAGTCTCATTTTTGACTTGAAATTTATGCCTCCATCTAAATGTAAGAGAACAGCTAGAATAGAATTTTAAATGCTTGCTGGAAATAGGACAAAAATAATCAGAACCTTCTTTTCCTTATAAACATTTTTTACAAATCTAAATTAGGAGAAGGGCCTCCTTATTCCCACATCCCTCAGGATGGCTTCAAGCTGAGCGAGGGAACTTCACTGGAATCCTAATTAACATTCAGCCTCTGTCCCGTGCGTCTCGAGGACATTTGATGGCAAAAACATGTAGAGTCCAAATCGGAAAGTGCACATTTTATTAACACTATGGCTAATGAGAAAAACACATCAAAATGTGCAATTAGCAAGCTCCAGGAGGCGAGTAAATAGGTAAAAGGAGGACAGTTAGGCTGGGATGGTTTAGGCCTTCAGTTGTGGATGAGGCTAACGACATGCAGCTGATGAAATTCATGCAGAAAATTATTATGATGTGATCACTGATTGAAAAATTATGTTTTTTTCATAAACCAAATGGCATCACAATTCTCTAATGTTATGGCTGTCAAAACAATGAACAGTATAACATCTGAATTTCACAATCCATTTCTCCAAAGTGTAAACACATTCTTTAATCTGATATAAATAATGTGTCTTTTATTCTTTATTTTGATTCATGGAGATTAAGTGAATCTTTAAAAAAAAACAAGTGTAAAGCATTACATTTTCAGTGCTGTCGATATAAAGCCATATGTCGGCCTTTTACACAGGCTTTAGTTCTGTCAAAAATATTTAGCATTGCCTCAGTTTTGCCCTTGAAGACTGCACTTTTTCTACGTATGTAGCTGGTTCAAAAGGCCTCGTTTTGAGGTTATTATTGTTTTTTGTTTTGTTTGTTTTTTTACATATCTCTTTTAAACTATCCTAGACAAATGTGAATCAACACAAAAGGTGGTATAAAACATGTAAGGCATACACCCACAGAGATGAACGCCCAGGAGCATCCTTTGGAGGCTGAGCTGTTCACAATATGGGCAGGCCTTTAAGCAACCTTTTCTATTCAGTTATGACATTCTGGCTGTAAAAACTTAGGCTTAATAGGGATAAATGAGCAGTAGATTTTTACAACATCTTTTAGATTTGAAAAACCATGATGCACAAAAAAATACATTTTTTTTTTTTTTGAACTGATGACTGATCCATAACACACACACTACTGAGACACTTCAACAGACTAACACACTTCCTAAATCACTTCAATAAAACCCAGGGACAAAAGCCAAGGTACATTACATGACGTGGCGTGTTTTACAGAACTTAGTTGCTGAGTTTCACAGTGGACAGGCAGCATCCTGGTTCCATCTCCAGTGAACACAGCATTACTCACATCGTTACTGCTGGGGCTGCTCTCTGACTCGTTCACCAGGGAGGACTTGATGTCTGCCAGGTCTCCTTCCTCCTCCGAGTGACTGAGCTCTGCGAAGATCTGCTCCTTATGCGGGTCCCCTTCATCTTTGAACGGGATCATCTCGTCCGTGGCGCACAGCTCCGGGTCTCCTCCTCCGCCTGATAACTGTGGCATTTTGAGTCTGTTTTAGTCAACGCTGCTCCCTGACAAAAAACTGAAAACGAGACAAAAGTTCCAGCAAAATCCCCCGGCCGCGAGTGGGACGTGTACCCCTGCGCGGGCCAAGTGTGCGCGGCGTCACCGGGATCACGCGGCCCCTGGACCGGACCCGTGTGTGTGTGTGTGTGTCTGCTTCACCGGAGCAACAGGAGTGCGCCTTCTCCCCGGACCCGCTCAGCACAGACGTAAAGTCACACAGAACGCCTCAGTTTGAATGAAATAAACACGCAGGACACGAGTTTACACCGCAGCTGATAAGTTCCAGGAAAAGTCTCAATGTAAAAAGTGCAAATTCAAAATAAAGATAGAAAATAGTCCCTCGGTGGTCCAAGCGGTGAGGAAACAGCAAAAACAAAACACGACCAGGATGATGATGCACGCGACAACTACGCTAACAGTTTCTGAAGTTTAAAAACAGCACCGCAGCGACGCGTCTTTCACCCTAAAAAAATACATCCACAAAGACGGACGGCTGATCAATGAGGGATAAAAGCACAAGTTATAAAACAATCAAAAATATAGCGACGGCGTGGAGCGACTTCCCACTGCTTCCACAGCGCTTCCCCGGCGTAAAGTAAGCCGTGTGTGCAGTGTGTGCTGGTGTAATGTAGCCCTCCGCCTCCTCCGCCTCACTCACCGCGAGGAAGGAGACATGAAAGGCGCCGCCGCTTTGATTGACACTCCTCCACAGAGACCCCGCGCGGCTCGGCTCACAACAAACGGCCAGACAGAGCCAAGAATGAGCCGGGTTAAAACAATATAGCAGTCTAAATAAAATAATACAGAAGAATACGCAAGAACAGAGAAGAGTGATGTTTCAAGGCTAACGAGAAATAACATTTTACGCACGTCTTGGCAGCTGTTTCAGAACTTCCAGGGCTCGCGACTGTAAAATGAGCTATAATGTGGATGTATTTTATGAAATACTATTCACAACGGAACAATATGTTTATATAAGCCCTGCTGCATCATAGGGGTGTACCTATTAGGACTTTGATGCCATGTCGAGCAACAAATAGGGCCTACTGGCTTATGCTTGTGATTTTCCACGGCTTTCTGCCCGTTCAAATCGCCTCCACCAGCCCTCACCCGTACACTCATGATGTAATGTTATAAAATAGCATGTGATAACAAACAGCTCCAGGTCCGTGTGCGTGTGTGTGTGTGTGTGTGGGGGGGGGGGGGGGGGGGGGGGTAGGTGTGTGGGGGTGTGTGTGTGTGTGTGTGTGCAGATGAAGGGCGCACGCACATACACGCACTCGGCTCGTTTTTAGTTAGGCACATTCAAAAAGCTGAAATGTCCCTCCAACATTACAGGATGAGTTTGTTCAATGAGAAGAAAACAAGAAAAATGTGGAAAAAACTGACCGTGTTTTTGAGTGTGAGTGTGAGCAGGGAGAGATTGCGTGAGAATCAAAGTTGGGATGGAGAGGCAGATCTTTATAAAGCGCGGAGGTGGGGTTAGCGGGGCGGAGCCGCGGCTGCCTTTGATCTTGTGGCGGCGGACTCTTTCATCTCCCCCCGCCCTCCCCCCGGTCTCCCCCTCTGCAGCCCCCCTGCTCCCTCGCGCTCCCCCCTGCTCCCCTCGCGCTCCCGAGCCTTTGTATGACTAAATTTGGTCCGAGCGTGGAGCCGGGCCAACATTTCCACGTGTGCGTTCATCCCAGCTGAGAGAGCGGGAGAGAGGGGTTCTCTTCCGGGTAAGGAGACGCCGAAAAAAAGATCAAAGGCTTTGGGCTTTGGAAGCGGAGTGTGGATTCAACAGAGACTGGCTGCATTCCAGAGGAGAGCGGAAACACACACACACATACACTACATACACACACGCGCTACACACACATACACACACGTACACAACATGCACAAACGCGCTACACATACACACCGACGCTACACAGTCACGTGCGCGCCTCACACACGCGCACACATGCGACACAGCGCGCGCAAGACGAGAGTTAATTAGAAAGATTTGACACAGGCACACCCCAACAAGCAAACACTGCTTTAAAGCCTTTAACATTAGCCAAAACAGAGAAGAAACGTGCACAAAGGTGAAAACTGGCTGTTTTCCTGCATTTTAAAACTTGGTTCTACTTCATTACAGAAGCCTACTTGTTTAATTTAATTACGCGCCATTTTTGCTTTGGCACAGTTGAACTTAAGCTAGCTGCCTACAAAAGCCTAGAACCATGCTAACAGGAACAACAGGCCTTTCTTCAAATATTTCTTTTGGTGCCTTTTCAGCATTCACCTTGGATATGGTTTAAATAAGAAAATGAGGGGATCGGGAAATAAAAGGATTTGTGGTGTACACAGGCCTATTAAGGTGCTAAAAGGAGATAGGCCTCAGGCCTAAAGAATGAGCTGATGAGATTCAAGCTGTGAAAATGGTTTAAATTAATCACAGGCCTTGTGCTACTGTTTAGTCCTCTGCTTTGCATTTGGATCTTTGTACGGTGTACATCTGTACCCTGTTTATTTCATTAAACAAACATAGATTTCAGATAGTTGAATGTTTCTGACTGAATTTAATGCATGTATTTGTATTACATTTTTTATACAATTTATGAAAAAGAATTGTTGACAAAACCAAATAGCTTTATTTTACTTTCACTCAGGAGGATGCAAACACAAACACGTGCATTAATCTCACCACTTTATATTTTTGTAGTCATTTGATTGACCTGTTTTCAAAGATTAAATCCAGTCTGAAAATGTATGGATTCCCACACATGTATTTCACGACAGTTCCATCTGTGCAAAGGAAATTATCATAGAAACATAAAAACCATGGCAGTAACAAGCTGCACGCAGAAGCAGGCCTTTGTTTGCCATGAAATGATTTGGGCTTGGGTCTTGATGACACGGCAACAAGCGACAGCCGTTTTAATGAAGCCACCATTAGAAGCACCTAAGACTGTTTCCCCCAACGTCCCAGTGCATTATGGGCGCTGGCACAGCTCTGTGTACAGAAGCCCGGCTTGTTAAGAAAATCAGGAAAGTTGGAGTGGGGAGGGATAAAACATCGGTACATTAGCATTTTCCTCCTAATGAGTTCATAAGAGTGACCCCTCCGTATCTCACATGAAAAGGGAGCTCTCCTGCTGCGCTGTGACCTGGATTCAGTTGTCTCGCACTTTTAGATACTGCCTACTGCATGTTATATAAGGAAGGAATATATCAATACACAGGGCATAATTTATTAGCACTGGAGTTAGATTCCACATTGGTTTAAAATGAGGGAGTGTGATTACAGACAGGATTAAGTTTGTGGTGGACACATTTCCAAATGCAATCAGTTCATATTTTATCGAGATGTAAATTAATAAATGTTTATTACAACTAGATGGACTGTCTAATGCCAGTTATGGCCATACATAGACCTGATTCAGGACTAATTTATATGGTAACCATGCTTTCAGCTTAGCCTGAGCAAACATTTTATTTCTTGTAATGTTCAAAAACAGATTTTTCCAATTTTCCAAGCGTTTTTTTTTTTTACCTTTTATGCTGGCTTATTATATATCCATGCAAAAACATAAAAAGTTAACCTTAAATAACATTCTTTTCAAAAAAAAAATATTCGTTAAATAAACATATTATTTTAACTAAATCAAAATCTTCTGCTTTGGATCAACATAAATAAAAAATGGAAAACATACATGAGATAAAATAATGATTAAAGATCCACATTTCATGCGTTATATTTGAGGTGATGTGACTCAGCATCACTGCGTCCTGGAAATGGATTCTCTCAGGTCTTTTGTTTTAGGTTTAGGCCATATTTAGTCCTGGTGTAAAGGAGGTGCATTCAGATTATGAAAATTATTACATTAACATTTAAAAACTTGCAGCAATTTAGTTTCATTTGTATGATTTGTTTTCATCAAAATACACTCATTGTATTTGCAAGCTTTTGTTTCATATAACCCTTTGATACTGACAAGCAACAAAAACACCTATCTGAAATATATCCACACAAAAAACGCATGTTTAAAAGTGTCTTCTTGAATGCATTTAAAACCACATGAACTGTGTCAAACAAAATGATTTGTGTAAGAACAACATTCAGCCAAGGTCCCCTTCAGATCTATTATTGTCTCATCTTTTATCTGTGCTATTTCCAATGGTACTGCATAATACTTCAAACAAGACCTCATTATCTCACTGCATGTTTGTCTGAATGCACAGGCATGGGTATGCATCGAACTCAAAACAAACACAAAAAACAATAATGCCCCTAAATAAATATATTGTGTCACCTTTTCTATTTAAATATTTAAAAAAAGAGCCTAGGTCTATGTAAAAGATCAACGTGTGAGGGAACGCCCACTGTTTCGAGCAATTCTGTGAGAGAAAACAAACCATTCATTTGAAAAGAGCTGCGCTATCCCCCACTGTTCAACAACTACAAGAACAAACACAGCTATTGGGATGGATACTGTACAGAAATAAAAGCATGGAGAAGAATTCAGAGAGAGTCCAACGGCCCAAATGTATTCATTTTCTAGAAACTAATGGTAGCTCTATATGCTATAGCTCCACCTGCTGTATTTTAACATCAAAAGAATAATTTTATTTAACATGTACAAATAACTTTCCTGTGGTATGGACATGAATGTGCTTAAAAACTCATAATCCAGCAGAGATGACTTAAAAGAGAGAGAAAGTTGTGTTTCTCATTGTGTCTTCCCCCACGTCGGACTACATCCCCCATGATGCACTGCCCTGTCTGTGTCCCTCAACACTGTGGAATCTTAGCAATATCCATGGAGACAATCACATGACTGCAACAAACCAAGTAGGTTCTTTCTTTGGCAATAAAAACACTTGAAATTAAATGAAAGATTAACAAGATGACAACAGTGTGGAACATTCCAGACATGAGGATGAGCAGGTGAGTGAGCCTCGACCTGAAGCAGAAGTTACAGAGTGCAACAATGAGCCACGAGAGTTTGGCTCTGTTGTTCTGCCCGTACTGTATATTCAGTATATATTAAGTCTTTTTTGTTTTATTTGACCTTGTTTGTAATGTTTTGATTCATAGTTTTCCTTGTTGTTTTGTTTTTTGTATGTCTAATCCTAGCAATGGTTCCTGTGTTGTGTGTATTCCACCTGCTCGTCATTTAAGTTAAAATTATAGCTTTAAGTCACCTCTAAGAAAAATGTCAGGAAACAAACATGGAATTATGTTGAAAAGAGTATGCAATTAGAGCTGAGAAAGGAGAGCGGTTATCAAAGGTGCAAATCAGACCAGAGGAGGTCCAAATGAATGATGATTTGAGCTGTTCTGTGATTGGTCGAGAGTGACTCACATTTCCAGTGATGTCCGGGGGGTAAAGAGAAGAGACGGAGCCGTGTGATCTGCTGATGTGCGCTGACACACTGTCATTAAAGTCTAATTATCGCCCTGTTGGAAAAGAAGGGGAATTTGTCAAATGAGTATAAATATTTTGGAAGTGTTTAGGTAAGAAAATGATAGGTGTAAATGTAGGAAGTGAATGAGGAAGTGTATTAAAGATGTTGGCATGGAAACACAACCAAGTACAAAAGGCAAAACAGTGGAATTATAGTTGTATTTGTAAAACTATTAAGTAACAATAATTGCCTGGGATACAGCATACACGTTTCTTCAGTACTTTACAAAGATGTGAGTCTGGTCAATAGTTAATCTCCCAGAGTTCAAATGGGTTTGATTGACAGGTGGGTTAGCCAATCACATGATCCACATGTATCAAAAGAAATATCGCTACTTACAAGGAAAATAGAAAGGAGCAAAATATCACAAGAGACTGAAAAACATTGTGGATTTCTGTGGAATCAAGGAGCGAAGCACTAAACTGAAACTAAAGTTTTATTTACAGTGATGGGCGACCAGTGAGCTCCTTTGTTTCATATGCATCACTCAAAAAAACAAATAGAACTGCACAGTCATGTTCGTCTCTGACTTGAGGCGTGACAGAAAGTGTGGGGACCAGACTGACAGACATCTGCATAAAAATACACAGAGATATCATTCAGCATTTCCAGATGAAAACAATAAGTCTATAAACCTCCAAAATATGACTGAATTTCTGTGCTGCATGATGGGTTAGGTACAATAGTGTGAGCTGTTATATATAGCTATATTTTACAAGCATATATACACCATTATGGATTCCAAAAATAATGTCGATTTACATATCATATAGTATGCAGCACGTGGAAACAAAACCCAATTGAGATCTACGAGTTCCTGAAAAGATTCATGAGGTCTAAGAACACAATGCAATTACTTCTATGCTTCAACAGTTGATAAAGTGGGTCAAGTAGAGCAGCCGCTGTCCATGTTTTGTTTTGTTTTTCTCAACATCTCTTTCTATATTTCTGTTTTGACAATACCCAAATGTATGTTGGTATTGCGGAAAAGGAAAGTTGCCCAAATTAACCTTATAAGGCTCTTTGATGTAATGACCTGTATGAAGCAGAGATAATAGGAATAAACACCATAAAGATCTTGCATTGAACTTGCTGGAAAAGTCACATTGATACCTCATTTCTCTATTTTTTATACAGATTGATATCAGTCTGGTCTCCACGCCCTCTGCTGCCTCTCAAGCTTGGCCAAACGTGGTCGTGTAATTAGATTTATTATTTTTTTTTCAGTGAAATTATGGTGGTCAACTATGATTTACAAATAAAATCTAACTTCTCTCACCTCAGATTAACAGAGTTTAGTGCTCCGTTCATTGATTCTGCAGAAATCCGTGATATTTTTCAGCCCCCTGTGATATTTTTTCCTTTATTTTTTCCAGTACTGACGGACCATGCCTGTCCCTGATTAGCTAATCCACCTGTCAATCACGCTCATTTGAAAACGAGCAGATTCACTGACTGTTTTCAAATGAGACTCACATCTTCGTCACATCTTTATAAAGTGTATTCTGGACCTCAGACAAGTGTTTAATCATTAAATATGTGCATATTGGTAATTTGACTTGCTTACTCAGCAAAACAGCAAAAAGTTTTTTCTCACTTTATATAATGTCAAATTGAAGGTGCATTGCATAACTGTCTCTATAGAGATGTTATTGTTTTGTCCACAGTGTTCCACAGTTGCAGTGTGTGATGAGCCTCACACAAACATGTACAAACACTCTTTCAGTTGTCTCTGGCTCGTTTACATTCAGCGCTCATACTTCCACTGGCTCATTGTGGCCAACTGAAAGTCCTCCAGGGTATAGAATATTATGACAGGCAGGCGCGCTCTCTCTTCCTCTCACTTTCCCTCTCTCTCTTTTCCTCTCTCTATATTTCTCTCTCTCTCTCTCTGCTTCTCTCTTTGCCTCTCTATCTCTCTCACCATCTCTTCCTCTTTTGCACTCTCTTGCCTCTCTCATTTCTCTCTATCTCTCTCCTTGTCTCTCTCTTCCCCTCTCTCTGCCGCTTATCTCTCCATGTCTCTCTCTTCACCTGCCTTTTCCCGCCTCTCTTCCTCTGCTTGTCCTTTCTCTCCTGTCACACTCTCTCTCTTGTTCTCTTTCTCCTCTCACTCTATCTCTCTCTTGTCCTCTCTCCTCTCACTCTCTTTCTCTTGTCGTCTCTCTCTCTTGTCCTCTCTCCTCTCACTCTCTCTCTCTTGTCCATTCTCTCCTCTCTCTCTCTGTTGTCCTCTCTCCTCTCTCTTGTCTTCTCTCTCCTCTCTCTCTCCTCTCACTCTTTCTCTTTTCCTCTTTCTCCTCTCACTCTCTCTCTCGTCCTCTCTCCTCTCACTCTCTCTCTTGTCCTCTCTCCCCTCTCACTCTCTCTCTTGTCCTCTCTCCTCTCACTCTCTCTTGTCCTCTCTCTCCTGTCACTCTCTCTCTCTTGTTCTCTGTCTCCTCTCACTCTATCTCTCGCTCCCTCTCACTCTATCTCTCTCTTGTCCTCTCTCCTCTCACTCTCTTCTCCTCTTTCTCCTCTCACTCTCTCTCTTGCCCTCTCTCCTCTCACTCTCTTTCTCTTGTCCTCTCTCTCCTCTCACTCTCTCTCTCTTGTCCTCTCTCTCCTCTCACTCTTTCTCTCTTGTCCTCTCTCTCCTCTCTCTCTCTGTCTTGTCCTCTCTCTCCTCTCACTCTCTCTCTCTTCTCCTCTTTCTCCTCTCCCTCTCTTGTCCTGTCTCCTCTCACTCTCTCTCTCTTTTTCTCTCTCCTCTCATGCTCTCTCTCTCGTCCTCTCTCCCCTCTCTCTTCATTCTCTCTCTCTTGTCCTCTTTCTCCTTTCAATCTCTCTCTCTCCTCTCTTTCTCTTGTCTTCTCTCTCCTCTCACTCACTCTCTCTCCTGTCTCGCTGTCAGTGCAGAAGAGTAATGTCTGGACCGACTCTTGGCTGACCCAGGTGCCTGCAGGGCGATGGCGTAGAGACTATTTACCTACAAACTTCACCCAGCGGGGACAGGCAGCCTCACCACAGTCGGTCCAATGTGCTGAGCTCTGCAGTTAGGGGCACTTAGCTCTTATATTTTAAGTTAACACAATGATTTAAATGTGCAATGTGACTTTGGCTGCAGAGTTCCACAGGTTCACTTTTAATTGCAATGGGACTCACCTCTCCACAAATCTGACCTGTAAATTAGCCTGGTACAGTCTCCAGCTTGTCTCCATGGAGATAGATTAGATCGACACTGGATGTTTCACCCATAAAATAAACACAGTGAAGTTAGAGGATTCATACATTCATACTATTACACAATATATTCTCATAATCAAACAGAATCCTAACAAACGGAGGATATAAACTGGATCAATTTATCTCAAATCTTGTAGAACGGGAATAGATTTTAATGCCATACTGTGGAACATTCCAGGCAAAGCTATGAAGACAAGCTTTTGGTTATTTACCCCAGAAAATTGCACTTTAATTGTGATTTTCAAGCATTATTGGGAGGTTTTATATGAATCTACTTAAACTGTTCAATGTTGAATTCAAGACTTTTTTATCTAATAACCAATTACTCTCATCTTGCCTTTTATTACATCCACAAAAAACAATTTTCTTCAAACGCAGTAGAGATGTTGTCAGTGTGCAAAATTTTCCCCCTTGAAATTTGTCTTGTTTTGAGCCAAACTTCTGAGGCTTGTTCTTGAGTTACGTTGTGGGAAAGCCCTGAGTCCCTCCCGCCTGCCTGCTGTAATTGATCAGGTTAGGGTGCCGGGGACAAAGCCCTCTTTCTCTGTGCACTGTACGTCCAGCAGCCGCGCGCGCACTGCCACCACCCGTCCCCCATATTGCCTGCCGCACCCTCCCCCTCACCCCTCACCCCTGCAGCACCCCCCCACCGTCCCATCGCACTCTTTCATCCCACTGTGTTATTGGAGAAGGCATTGAGCATCGCGTCAGTGCCCGCTGTGCCGGGGTCGAGGGGTCGTGGCTGACCTGCTAAGAGGTCACGGGGCCCCTGTCCAGTCTGTAATCAAGCACACACACTCGCACATGCATACTGGATGTCCATGCTGTTTGGGGACACTGCACTGACTTACATTGTTTTCTAAGAGACTGAGCTTAACCTTAACTTGTTTTAACCCATATCTTAACATTAAATCATGTTGTTGATCTAATAATAAAGGATTAACGTCACGCGGATTCTCCACAAACAACAAAATATCCTATCATATTTTGTATTAAACTGCTAACCCTGCAGTTTAGATCTTTACAAACATATCCTGTAATGTGATTTTTATACTAGTTTGTCAGTATTTTTTGTCATTTTCGTTTAAAATGTGAACAGAATCCTATTATTAAAACAGAAATCACAAATCAGCCCTAATGGAAACCGGATTTTTGATACATCTCCACGAATTTAGTCCCCACAATGTGATAAAAACCCAAATACACACACGCCCCTCACCATAGCACCACCACCACCACTACCCCGGGGCCCTGGCTCTCTCCCGGGCCCTCTCTCGGCTACAGGAGATCAAACAGCTCCGGGACGGCGTTATCAGCCTGGGTGTCTCATCACATCAACACACAGGGCTAAACAGTAAACAGAACGCCTGCTTTCACTGGTGTGTGTTTGTGTGCGCCTGTGTGTGCGAGTGTGCGTCTGTGTGCAAGCAGAGGACACATCTGTACGAAGCCCGGGGTAAAGGTTACTGCTGTTTGTTGTCAACATTTGATATCTAAGGTTTCTGCAAAAAGTTATGTTCCATTTTGTAATCGTGAAAATATATGGAATGTGAAGCTTCAATATTTGGTCATGTTAAACTTCAAAATGACACAGGGACACTGTTTGCCGTATGGTTGCCTTAAAGCCCCTCTCTCGACAAACAAATCAAATAAAGTTTAGAAATACATACAGTTAACCTCCACTGACTATAAAATGAAACGCAATGAGAACCGTAATATAACAACTTGGGAATAAATGACAAAAACGATTAAAATGGTCAGTGGTGTAATGTTTACTGGCTAAATATCGGAACGTGGCAGCAAAATGAACGGGGGCTTGTTTATCTATGTTTATCTTTACACTATAGTTTGTGGCGTCCAGCTTTTCCATGTTTTTGTTGCTTTATTGGATGCAAAATGGTTGAATGAAAAATGAATTTGAATAAAACGGACCAGACATGACAAAATGGTGCATTGAAAAATACATACATACATAGCATATTTTCCGGAGTATCAGTCGCACTGGAGTATAAGTCACACTGGAGTATAAGTCGCACTGGAGTATAAGTCACACTGCAGTATATGTCGCACTGGAATATAAGTCGCACCAGCCAAAAAATGCATAATAATGAAGGAAAAAAAAAAACATATTTCACATATATTTTGCATCTGAGTATAAGTCGCACCTCCAGCGAAACTGCAAAAAAGTGTACGGATAATACGGTACTAAAGATCCAGTAGCAGGTGGGCGTTGTTACAGCCAAACAGTCTCCTAAAATACTCCAATTGTCTTTTTTTTCATTATGTAATCAATTTAATTAACTGCATGTTTGTTTCTTCCGCTCACTCCTCATCCATATTTACTGCAGGCCTCTGTTTATCAGCATACGCAACGGGCCATCTACTCCCAGTACCGTCGCTGGTTTGGTGGACATGCCAGTGGACAGTGAACGGAGATATTACCAGTTAAACCAGTGGAGTGTGATCCTAACCGACTCGCATTGATTTCTCCCGTCTACACATCCGTCGACAGCTCCCCAGAGTCCCCTATAGAGGCCAGCACACGCAGCCAATTTGACAGGTTTAGTTCAGCCCTCTGCTCTTTTGTTCTATTTTAAAAACATCAGATGAGATTTTTTTTTTTAGGTCGGCGCTATGTCTCACTAACTTTTAGCTTTGGGTTTTTCCACTCACAACGCGAAGAAAGTGTTGCAAGCCAGTTATTTCATCTGCCTCTTCTTGGCAGACCTCAGGCTAACCAGAGAAAAGAGATCTGGAGCAGACTAAAGTGATTTATTGAACTTGTCACAACTTTTAATTATTTTTGATAAAAGCAGGGAGTAAATAGTGAATGCTGGATTTAATCTTCAGCTTGTCATCGGAGACGTTTTGAATGGGGCTGTTGAAATGTGATATTTTTATGTGTGAACAAAAGTGTACTGACGTCTCGTATTCAATGCTTGTAACTCTTAAGACGGGCTCATTTTGTAATTAATACTTTATACCGGTGATGGTAGCAGTTCAGAATTCTGCACACAGGTTACGTCCACTTTCAAAAATGTGATTATGTCAAAATTTCAGATGGAGAACAGGAACCTAGGGACAACAGTGCAAGAAATATCCAAACGTATGATTCATGAGTTGAAGCTTATTTGTTTGGGATTGGCTCCACAGGCTTGGCATGTTCATCTTACAGCTTAAAGTCCTTTTTAGCAGACAACAATCACGTCTTTGGAGTTAGATAATGTCCCCACTTTGTAAAAAATTCATGTTTGTTTAGTTATGCTGACAGAGAACATGTCATATTTCATGCCAGTTTTTGTTTCATGTGGATAGACCCAGTAATTTCTGAGATTTAAACCAGGGACGAAGTGAACTGCTCTGCAATCTGACACTTAAATCTCATGCAAACGCGACCTGTTCGCTCCAGCATCCCCAAAATGTTGATTTGTCCAGTGAATTAAATTGAAAGTGGCAGGTTCCATATATTAAGGGGCCCTGAAAACATTGACCCAAGTACAATCCAAACCAGGTCACCAAAGTTTGTGGGTTACGCTCTACCAAAGTTAGCAATAACAATACTTTTTTGGTTCATCGGATGTTGTTGCTCTACTTTTCCATATGTGTGCAAAAATAGAATTTACTTGGACAAAATGAATACAGGATTTGCTGCAGATACCAGCTATATGAGTGTAGTGTGAGGGGTCTACCACCTGGTCTCCATGGTGATGTTATTGCTTTCCCTGGAATGTTCCACACTCTGATATTAACAATATTATTTCAGTTGCTCAAAAATGCATTCCTATGGCGACCGGGCAGGCCTCTCTAAAGATTTGACTTGGTCTGGTGCCGTCTTCTGCTTGTTTCTGTGGAGATATATGTTTAACACCATACTGTGCAAAATTCCAGGTAAAGCAATGACATTTCCAAGGAGAAGAAAGTTACATAGACCATCTTTAAGTCCAGGCCCTTCACTTCCAGTCATTCTACCACGATGAACATGTGATATTGCATTTAGCTTTGGACTCATAATGTCAGTGTTTTATCCGCATTTTCATTTGAGCTGTGGCCTTTTATTCTCCCTCTCCTTCACTAAACTCTTTGGGGCCCGGGAACACCAGTCTAGTCAAGTGTATGAGTACAGCCTGTTTTGACTCATTGTTAATTTAATTGTATCCAAATATGTGAGCGTTTGAACTCTTGGCCTCAGTCTCGCCCAAGTCGCGGCCTCATTTGCGCCAACTTTGGAAGCGTGCAGTCCCAAAGGAGGTATAGTAACGAGGCAGTGCCAGGATCCTCGCTGCCTTGCCTCTCCCGGCCATCTGCTCCATAAAGTGTTGTCACGAAGGGCCAAAGAGAGAGCCACCACACCTCACAGCTAAGCCCCAGTCTGTGGAGAGCTGGGAAATTGTGGTGCCATTTGGATGCTGTTTGCTCTTTGTCCATCAGGGTATAGTAATGTATTAAACGTGCACTATGTCGCTTCTTTTTTGGTGAAATTATGCCACCTTCTTGTCTCCCTCCCAGGACAAGTTACAGGTCGTATCTGTGGAGATGCATGTATGTATGCCGGTTTTGCAGCTTGGCTTTCATCACCTGCTGAAAGTACATCCTCCTCTTGGCCTTTTTGACGATGGAGCTGATGGTCGGCTCCCACGTGTCCTGAATGATGGTGGTGCAGAGGAAAGAGAAAAGGTCCATAATGGCTATTGAGGATGGGCGCTTCTGGGTGTTCAACTCCAGGTCGTTGCCACTGCAGCAGGTCACCAACCAGTACACCTCCCTCCTGTAGCGCGTCCAGGATGAGCCTGATGTTATGACATTCTTTGCCCTAAATCTTTACTTGTATTCATATGTATAGTCATCTATCTGTTTGACCTAATTCCTAAATCCTGGCATGTACTGATATGTAATATTATCTATCTCTTTGACTATACTTTTGTGATACTATCTGTTGTTACGCATGTGGATATCTCTTGTTTGTTAGCGTACAAGATGATGTGTCCAGCAGGCTGGAGTCACAGGGACTAGATTAGGACTAGTACGATTATTTTGATGGTATAAATGTTCATTTGTTGGCTGAGGGTGAGATGACACTATCACGGACAACAGCTCTTTGACAATTGCGCATAATTGATTCAATAAATCTGACTTTTTGATTCAAGACAACTTCTCTATTGGTTTCATATATTTTTAAGCTTTTTACTCTTAGAAATTCCACAACATCCACAAACTTGTTCATCTTTACAGAGTTGTGGCTGGATTTACTGCAGTTTGTACAGAGAGAACAGCAGGGGGGACAGTACCCAGCCCTGTGGAGTTCCTCTCCTGATAGTCCGAGTGTCTGAGACATTCTTCCCCAGTCGCGCACACGCTGTCTCCAGTCCGTCAAAACCACCTGCTGGAGGAGTCGGGGCACTTTGAGCAGAGAGCTTGTCCTGAAGTAGAGCAGGGAGGATAGTGTTTGAATGCAGAGCTGAAGTCCACAAACAGGATCCAGATTCCCGGGGAGTTGGGAATGGATCCAGGTTGGAGGACAGGCTCAAAGACAGTACACAGAGCATCTTCACAGCACAAGTATATTAAATCCTTGGCTACAGTAAAAGTAATTGAGGTTTCAAATAAAATGTAAACATGTGTGCGTGTTTTGGAGTTCCATTATGAGATGACTAGAGACCCCTACTGCCATTTTTAACAATTAATATTACAGTGGATGTCATTTTAATCAATATCGTTCTTTTAAAGATAACCAAACGAATAAAGACTGAACATGTTTTACCATGTCTACGGCCGTCCCACCACAAAAGGCACTTCCTCCCACCACATGAGGCACTTCCTCCCACCACATAAGGCACTTCCTCTCCGCTCACACTGCCACTGGTGCAGGTTCACACTTAAAAGACATTCCCAGCCTTTTTCATTCAGCCTTTGAGCCTCATTTTTATATCTTTCCTTCCTTTAATCCAGAACCCTCAAAGACTGGGAGCTTGTAACGTGAAATCCCCAGGTCAGTGATAAAACTATTGATATGGAAAATACTGAATGAGCATGTGCCGCCTTATCACTTTATGGGCAATAAAGTGAGTGCCGACAATCAAGCCTATGCAATCAAAAGGCTTTAATAGTACACGCGCTGAAGTTACTACTCGTTTAACCAGAGACACAAGCGCAAAAACTGCTGTCGGGAAATTCTGGTCTATCACTTAACATTAGCCATAAGGTTTACATGGACAGAGGTTATTGAACTGGCAAGTATTCAGAGTATTGTATTATGAAGTATGACAAACGAGGTCAAGTTATATTAATTACATATTAAAATAACACTTGTTTCTATAAGCCTGACTGATGCTGATTTTGCCTGGGATCCAGAATATACACTTTACACACTTCTCCACTTCATAAATGTGAGTCTGGTCAATAGACTTCAGATGGGTGTGACTGGCAGGCTTATTAGCCAATTAGGGACATGCATGGTCGCCTGTATCAAAACAAATATAACTGTTTACGGGGAAAAAAATAATTCTTAAACATATCACAGGGGACTGAAAAACTACAGAATTAATGAGCAAAGTCAAGCCAAAAATGCAAAATGTATTTATAAAGCAGATTTAAAAACAACCACAGCTGCTCAACACGGCCGGTCCTAGTTTTCATGGGGGCAGAATGTGTCTCTGGGCCCCCTGGCAGTGGATATACCTGGGATCAGCTACTGGTGATTCACATTTGACGGCATTATGGTCATGATCTTCACCTTGTCTGATTGTGTTCCTATTTATGTGACCAAAAGATATAAATGTTTTAATTTAACTTGTAAAACAGCCATTGAAATGTACCTCAGCAGCGTCAGTGCACCTCGAGGGGGGAAACACATAGATAAAACAAATGTACGCAGTAGATATTTTTCTACTCTATATAAAAAAAAACCAAATGTAATTTTTATAGAGGGCTATTTAGGCTGTTGTTTCTTGTAAAACTTTACATATTATATTATTTTCAATTCAAATGTATGGACTCTTGGGGGCCCTCTAGTGGCTTTAGGGCCCTAAGCAGCTGCTCATTCTGCTTATAGGCTGGACTGGCCCTGCTGCTCAAAGTGCTGTACAAAGGCAATATAAAGAGCAATCTTAAAAAACGTGCAAAAACACGATAAAACACTACAAATATAATACAATACAAGAGTCCCACTCAGCTCATGTTCAAACCCAGTGCAAACAAGTGAATTTTCAACAAAGATTTAAAAATATTTAAAGACTGAGCTGTTCTAATACCCAGAGGAAGATTATTCTAGAGTCTGGGACCAGCTACAGCAAAAGCCTGATCCCCTCGAGGTTTTAAGCTGGGACCTGAGAACATCCAAAATCATCTGGTCTGCTGATCTCAAAGTTCTACTGGGAACATGGGCCGACAGACGCTCAGAGAGACAATGAGGGGCCGACCCATGGAGACATTTAAAAACCATCATCACAATCATCAACGCACTAAACTCTGCCAGTCTGAGGTGAGAGAATTTTGATTTAGTTCAATATCATAGATGACCAATGAGCTCCTTTATTTCATGTGACACTCAAATAAACAAACGTTATTGCATGGGACTGTCTGAATCTGCTCGAGGCGTGATGAAGGGCGAGCTGACCAGACTGAGAGAATATCAATCTAAGCCACTCTTCGATTATTACCGGTCACTTCATACCCAACATCTGTACAAGAGTGATGACAAAGTGTCTTGCCCAAGGACAAAACAGCACTGATTTAACATGGAAATGAACCGCCTACCAATGACCCGAGCAATGACAGTTCAACACAACATCAATCAAATATTTCTGCTCTAGCGTGACTGAAGGAGAAGAACAAAGACCTGAGAACTGTGCTTGTGTGGTAACTTGAAGTGAGAGTAAAGGGGTGGAGAATTCTTTGTTCTTGCAATTAACAAATGTTATGAAAAATCCTGAATCCTCCTGGAAAGTCCAATTAAAACACACCTTTTAATGTATAATTAAAACGTGTTAATATATAATACTCTCTTGGCTGTGAGTTTGTATCAATAATTAATTTCCTGAAGGATAAGTTTGATCCCCTGACAAACTATAATGAATTAAAGGCTTTAAAGGGGCTGTATGTAATTTTAATCTGCAATCTGAAATGTACTAAATCTGACTGTGGTGTTTAGAAATCACTCTCCCAAAGGTGTCACCAAAATATTGACACTGACGTTGGCGGTAAATTGTTTTTTTCTGGTGCAATCTCAAGGCAACAGTTGGAAACTTTGAAGAGGAATGGTTTGGTCTGTGGGAAAATGTGTAGTATTGTTAATATTTGTTCATACAATGTATCCAATAAATCAAAATACTGTACTACTTTTGATATGGTTCAGACTGGAAAGACAAAGGGATATGTGTTCTATCTATAGGCCTGTACTTATGTGGCACAACACTGAGCCAAAAATCTAACATTGACTGTATTTATTAGACGTTTGGTGGTAGTACGTGTTGTTTTTATAATGGAGCGTCAAGAGTATTGATACCCACATAGTCTTGATATAAGTATTGTGGAAAAAATCACATAAATAGAACACATTATGACCTTTCCCAAATAGTTTTAGAACATTATCATATTAAAAAAACAAACTTTTATTTTTGTTTTGAAAAGTTATATTCTATTGTCCACATAAAAACAGTGTTATGCTTGTATATTCATTGGTGTATATAACATAGGATTTAATCACAATGTGAGATTTTTTCCACATGAAATAGAAAGTGGAAAATTTTAAACAATTCACCAAAATTATTAGCCAATTTATTTATTTTTTTGTGCAGTTTAGAACCATAAAGAACTCCGTAAACATGACGAGCTCAAGAATAAGTCATTAATAAGTCATAAATTTTTGGTTTGGATCAAGCTCACATCTCTATAATCACTTCCATTCCTCCATTTCATGTATCATTAAAGAAATTAACAGTTGCCAGATTTTTAAGCCCATGTTGTCAGATTCCTCAAAACCCAAAAGAGTCCATGCGTCGCCAACTGAATCCACTCATTAAGTTGCCAACATGATGTTAAAACCTTGCTGGAGTCGTCCCACCTTCTGTTTTGAGCGCAGATGACAGTAGCATACATTACAACCACGCATATTATCTGGGCTAATCAGGCATTTTGTGAGTCGTGATTGTGTTGTTGCTTAAGACGGACCAACGCGGGGGTTCTTTTGTGAGCGGGCTAATGATGTTCCTTTGTGCTAGCGTCGGCCGCGCGGGTTCGAGGACACTGCTTTAGAGCCACCGCGGGTCTTAGCTCGACTGGCAGCTGTGCTAATCCTCCTTTTGTGTCCTAACCAGCGCCCCATTGAGCTAACCCCTCCGCAGGCCTGGACGCTCCCCGCTCCAGCAGACAGCCCAGATGGACCAGGGACGGAGAGAGGAGGAGAGGGAGGAGAAGAAGATGGAGACGGAGTGGGTAAAAAGGAGAGGTTGGGTCGTTAAACGCAAGCCAAATGCAGAACAGTTACCAAAGTCGTGCAAAGATGTGAGATTATTGTGGTTGTTTGGTGTGGATTTCACAGTTTACACAAAGGAACACGCACAGTCAAGGTGGTGTTAAGGGTCTTGTTCAAAGTCACAACAACAGCGTGCCGGTTGTACGTAGTTAATGAGCGAATGTCTCTGTCTACAAAGATACTGTTGCGCTAGAAAAATCTGCTAACTGGGCTGAAAGTGATACTGTATATTATAGTTTTGAACGCTCGCACTCAATTGCATCCAGATGACTGCTACTTGCTACCTTAGTCATGGTTTCTGTTAAAACATAGACTGTAAATCTCAGATTGACTTCCTTGATAAAAAGAGGTTGCAAATATTATTATGTAGTAACATTTGGGAGACTGGTGGTACTTTCATGTATCTATAGCAACATGGTCCACAGTGTATAGCTAGATAGATAAGTGGATAAAGTAAAACAGTTATTTACTCATGGGTTTGTTTGATTTTTTTGGTTGTTTTTTCACTCGGCAGCAAAAAAGAAGAAGAAAAAAATGTAAATCTTGTTAGTATACCATGGTTACTATATACAGTGGCTGGTTTTATGGTATGTCAGATGGGGCGGTGGAGTTATGTTTAAGATTTTAATGTTTCAGATGTCTTTCCTCTGACAGACGTGTGTTTTCTCTCTTACTTCTATGCGCAAACATAGAAAATGCACCTAAACTGCATCTAAACTCATATCAGATCCTGTCAGCTGTGGCCACTTCCTGCCATATTGCATCACATACGCCTAGACGCCTATACCAGGGTTCTGCTGTATCAGCTCTACACATGACCTCTGAGTCATTTTGATATTTGGAGATAACCGAATGAGTTATGCAAATGTTTATGTTTGAAATATGTACTGTATTTATCCACATAATAGACTGCCATTCCTCTACTGATCAGCTACACTGACTATATGGTTCAAGTAGCGCATTATGTTTCTGAAATGTTCGCTTTTGTTCATCTTAACGCCAATACCAAACAGTAAAATTGAAATGAATTGCATCAACCAGGTGAGGTTCATATGTTTGATGCACAAAAAACTTCTAAACAGCAATTGAAGTAGGCGGCATCTAAGAATTGTAGTTAGAAATTGCCATTAATTTGAATCTTCCAGCCCAAAAACTGTATGTGTAGGTGCACTTTGGCGCACTTTACAAAACATCTCAAGCATCCTTTCAAAACCTCACAACCGTTTTAGTGCCTATAGGCTTTAGTTGTGCTACATTACCAATACACTACCATTCAAAAGGCTGAATACATGTTTTTGAAGGATTAATTGCACTCATTTTTCATCATTTTGAAACTCTGACCTGGTCTGAGGTGACCACTGAGAGCACATTATTGTTATTATAGACACAGACCCCGGTTTGAGTCCCGAGGTGAGCCCATAACACAAGTCCCACAGTGATATTATGTGCTCTTACTGCATCTCTTTGATTGGAGCGTGAAAGAGGTCCACACTTCTGTCTTCAAACAGAACACAAAGTCACAGGGATTTGAGGGTGAGCCCGAAAACCATTGATCTCCTGCTTTCTTCTCAAATTGTATTTAACTGTTGGCACAGCACCAACAAAGACTCTGTTTACAGCCGCCCCAATATCCATCATTAATTTCTTAGCACTAAAACCGAACGTGAACTGTTGTTTCACTATACACCACAACACCCACAACAAGCTATTAAGTCCTAGTAGTACAGTGAGAGCGGAGGAATCAAATGAGAAGTTGCTGCCATGTTATTTGGGAACTAATTGGGAGACCTAATCAGCAAATGGATTGAATCAGATCAGCAGAAATGAATTCAAGTTATTTGCATAAGTTGGGGTGAACTGTGGAGGAAATCATGGGATAAATTACTATGTAACTAAGTAAAGCATTTCACACATTTAATTAGAAATAAAATAAGCAAAACATTTAAAGGGCATCATTTTGTATTTCTTGCAGGACCCGAATCACACCTGACTCACATGGATGTAAACCCAGTGACAGAGAGTTAAACACTGCTGTAGAGATTGTTTTTTTTATGTGTGTCATCAGATGTATAACAGAAGCATATAGGCTTGAATGGACAATATGGCATTGGGCTGAGCATGTCTGTGTCTGGTAGCATTACCAACATGAATTCTTGCACAAACTCTTGAGAATCCGTCTTGTTCAGCTCCGGCTGAATTGTTTGCATGTGATAGATCCCACACAAACTGATCGATCACAGGCAGTACTGTGGTTTGGGCAGAAGCCAGCGCCAAACAAACCAAAACAAATATGGGGATGCCGACAGATATACTTCAATCTGTTTTAGCGGAAATACTGACTATGTAGTTTGTACTATATGTGCAGAGGGAAGTGCTTTGTGTATTTGTGGACAGGTAAGATGCACTCAGCTACTGTGGCCTTTAACCAGTCAGCATGGAGTATTTATTTGAACCCATCGTTAGACGTGTAGAACTGTGTAGAACTCAGTTCAGACACATATCAATCTGTTCTGCACTAATAAATAAATAAACTTCTCCTGTGTTATACCCCCAGCCTCATGCCTCTTCTTCTTACTCTCAGAGTACTGTAAATTATTCTATAACACAGTGTATGGAAGCAGCTGCCAGAGAGATGTATCCAATCAGAGACATTGGTGAATAACAACTGTGGAAGAATCTTTGTGTAAACAACATCAATTAGAGAATCTCCAAAATACTGCAAAACCTCAAACTAATGTTATAGTTTACATCAGGGGTGCTCAGACTTTTTCAGTATGTGAGCTACTTTTAAAATGATCGTGTCTGAAAGATCTACCACCTAATAAAAAAATGTTAAACATATATTTATTTGTAAATGTATTATGAATTCTTACATGTACAGTGCATTTTGATGTACCTTGCACAACGTCATGAGATAATACTGCACAACACAATTGAACTTCTTACATGTTCATAATTACTTGTATGATGATTACTGCTCTGATGACACTGAATAGAATCAGTGAGGGATGCATAGTTCGGGCAGTAGCTTCTGACAGCCAGGAGTAAAATTGCATTTTTCATTTGAAAGCGATAACAGAGCTAATCATGTTGATTACGGTTTTGTCTTTTTTTAATAGCCATAAAAATCATGTTAAACGAAGTATCAGAATTGACTGCATTTTTTCACACAACTACTTCTATTTTACACATCCATCCGTATTTTTTCTTTTATGCACCAAATAAATGACTGGGAAAATCCCCGCAGCCCCGTGCTCTCATTCGTCACCTTCAAGGGACAACAGAGGCAGATTACAGTAATGATGGTAAAATATTTAGATAGCCCCATGTCTCCGCTTTTAGACGCCGTTTGAATTTACATGAGAGCACGACCGCGCTCTATCAGCGACGATAGGATCCGACGCTATAGGGTTAAACTAACTCGCGCTTGTTTATGCAGCGGCCATGATGTGACCTAGGGTCAGGTGTAATCTGACTGGTTGTCCTGTATAGTAGTCATGTGACTGGATGGATGACGGGACATGATCTACACAAAATGCCTTCGCGATCGACGTAATGAACACCCCTGGTTTACATGAAGAAACATACTATGATGATTCATTTTACATCTTCAGACTCATACAGATGAGTACAATGTTATTAAGATGAATGTCAGGGCATTTATGGTAAATGCTAAAATGAATGAGTTGGAGCTCATAAATTTGCACATTTACCAAAACCAAATAAACCATTACTCATTTGATTGGAAGTTGATCAAGATGCTATTCTGGAAACATCTGTGTTAATTGCCCCAGAGAACATTGATATACTGCTCTGTGAATGAAGCCAGACAGTTGAGAGGAGATAAGAGTTAAACGGTGACGACTGTGACATAAGTTTGGTCTGCAGCCTGAAACACCTGTGCTGCTCCAGGTATGTGCTCCACTGTGTGGACATGTTCACCCACAGAGAACACAAAAAACTCCCTACTTTACATGACAGGATTTATGAGGCTTTATGTGACAGTGAAACATGTGAAAATAGGGTGACAAGCAGGAGAGACATTCAGTAAATAGTCAGACACCAAGAAGATTCCTTTTTAATATAGGCAGTGGTTTATCATACTGAATGTACTATGTAAAATGTGAAATGTTTCCTCAGTTCCTAAAAACAGTACTGGGGTTTTATTGTGTGTGCGTTTGTTAAAGGCTCATGTAATAATAAGACTAATAATGCTCTTATTCATGCTCCTATTCACCCATGTGTTAACGTCACTGTATTTTTGTTAAAATACATTACTGAAATTGCATGACTGAATAAAAATAAATGAAATGAAATGCTTCATTCAAATTTTTTCAAGTAATTTAGATGGTCACCGACTCCAGAGTTGAAAACACCTACACCAGACTCATTCAGTCACATGTTTGGATACACTTCTTTTTTTTTTTTTTTTTTTTTTTTTAACTTTATTTCCATGGTTAACTTTATTTCCATGGTTATTTTCGGTGTAGATGTGTGTAGAGGTATCAACACACATGAATAGACACATGTGGAGTGTAACAAACAAACAAACAAACAAAAAAAAAAAAAACAACCTCAAAATGATTCAGAACTTGTTTTAGATTAAAACATTTTGTGGCCATTGTTCTGAAACTCATTCAAACTGCTTCAGTCTAGTGCACCGGCAGTGTTTTATGTTTATTGTAAACCACAATATTAATCTAAAAGTGCTTCATAATAGAAACAGGTCCATTGACTCCCTGTTCAAGTCTGCACAGCTGATAGGCCCCAGCATGCACGAAATAAAAAACTGAATAATGAGTAGGTTTATGAAACACTGCTATACCAAAGTTTTAAAAGCTCATAACAGGTAATTGCCCCCTTTAATGAAAGTGAAATAATAAGAAAATGCAGCATTACTTGTGTTCTACACGTTTTCTGGATTTGGGCAGAACATATATTTCATGTGTGATTTGATGACACAGTTAAATCACTGCTCATGTCTGATCCAGGTTGTGCCAGGGGCTGCAGACCCTGGTTTTGGAGGATTACAAACCAGAGTGGAGCACATAAATCCTCTTCTGTCTAATTGGCATGTCATAATTGCTTGAATCCACAAAGCCCATTGAAGTCTGGACAGTGCATGTCTAAAAGGAGGTGTCTCGCGCTCCTCTCCCTCTGCTCTACAATTTTGGTGAGGAAATGTGGTGTTTAAGGCCCACAATTCCATATACTCAAAAACCAGAACGCTCAAATCAGGGTTACAATCCAACGTAATTAATGGCTATCAGGCTTCTGCAAGTCACTTTTCCTTTCCTTGAAGTAGTCAGATTATGTCGTCAACATGGAAAAGGATTAACAGCAAACATGCACCGAGAGCCACAGCGCAGGAAGATGGTCTAGAAGAATAATCCAAACCTTAAATATGTATTCAAAATAACACATCAGTGATATAATTATTAAAAAAAAATAATCAAATGAAATTTATGAGCTGTTTACTGTTTGTCTCCATGGAGCTTTGCCTGTCATTTTTCACAGTATGGAATTATATGTTTTATTGCACAAAATTACCTTGAAAAGCATGCAGTCTTCCTAAGAGTGGCGTCACCTCTCCATAGATCTGACAGTTAACTTGGCTTGCTGGGGTCACTCACTTGTTTCCATGGAGAGAGATGAGTTTCATGCCATATTGCGGAATATTTTGGGCAATACAGTAGCATCACCATGGAAAAAAAACTGAAAAAGAGGAGGACACCTATGCCCACTAGCTTTAAGATTTAAAATTTGACCCCTGCTCTTGGTATTTTGTCAAAGTTGGCCCAATACTTGGCATACTTTTTGCAGTTGAAAGAGTATTTTCAGCAGGTAATGGTCGGTAATGTAAAATTGAGTCCCCTACATTTGACCCATCCTTGAATTTTGGGGTCCCGCACAAGAAGTCTCACATGGCGCCCACTTTTAACTGAAAATACGAGAAAGGTGGTCCGATTCTGGGCCCATAAGAACCTAGGACTCCTATACACCTGGAGAAAATGTAAAAAAAAAAAAAGCATAGAGAAAAAGCCCAAAATGTTCAGGAACCAAGCCCAGGACCTAGTTGCTGTGAGGCAGTAGTGCTCTCCACCGTTTAATATAAGAAAAGGAGGAAAAAAAAAGCACTGGCAGAAAAAGCAAACGTAAACTCTGAAAATCTTAACGGAGTAAAAACACAGCGGTAGAAAACTTTCCAAGGAGTTATTGCTAGTTTCTCATAAGTCATATTGAGTGGGTCTCAGCGCTGCTTCACGAACATGATGAAATGGCCTTTTAAAGTACCCTCGGAGGAGCCAACCACTTCAAGGGCTCTTCTGAACCCGCACCACTGCACCGAGCATCTCACACTGGGCGAGGGGAGCAAAGAGGCCCGGAGAGGAACGGAAAGCGAACGCAAGAGACAGCAGACACCGAGCGGGTAAGAACATCCTCACTCAACCCCAATGCAAAAGAGTATATGGGCTTAGAAGAGGAGGAGGAGAAAGCTTTACACAGGGAAAAAAATATATGAAAGACCAGAAAACTTTCAGAGCCTCAGATCAGATGAGATAAGAGCGCTAAGTTCACTCCTCTGCTCGTTTCTTTCTTTCTCCAACTTTTTCCGAATGTAGGACTAAAAGGAGGGACTGCGAGAAGACGGAGCAGCATGCGTGCCCACTAGCTTTTAGTCGGCAAGCCTAATGAGTTCCTATGGGATGGGTTGCTGGCTGTCAATCTCCAACAATTCTTCTTCCATGCGCCATGCGTCCGGTACGCCCGACCAAAGGGGCATGAAATAATTACAAATGGCCGACAGGGGTTGTTGCAGTGACAGTTTCTTTTCTTTTTGACAGTTTATTGGATTACAAGACCTCGTAACATGCCTTTCTCAAATGTGACAATGAGGTAATGGTGTTACAGGGTGTTGCGTAATGTCGCCATGATTCCTGACTTATTGTGCGGGAGATGAAAGACGGAGGGGGGAAAATGGTGAGCAATGCATGGGGCCGATGATGAAAGCAAACCCCCGCTGCTGGTGTATAGCTCATCTTGAGGACAGAGAATGAGACGGAAAAGACAGGCGTATTGTTCAGCTGATTTGAACACACTGGGGATGGAGAGCTTAATGTTGTCAATGAGATATTATCAGTGAGAGTGTTAGCCACGCAACAGCGCCATCTATGTCGGAGTGAAAGGAAGGTAGTGATAGGAGAGCCGATCCAAATGAGATTATTTTTGAGACAAAGCCGGATAGCTGAATCTGCATGTGAATGGGAGGTATGGGTAGTACAATGCCAAAGAGAGATATTTTAAGAACCATGCAGATGATTTAGGTTTATTTTTTAACATATTTTAATTTTAATTCATGAACATTCCTTCTTCAAGCGATCACGAACATCGGGAGATCGCAGCGTAGCACTCAAGGAACCATCTCCAGAGCACGAATCCTGAGAAGATCGACATGCTCTGCACATTATAAGTTTACCTTTTATCATTCAGAACAAAATATACAAGGACATTTGAGAGGCGATGTCCTCACACGTGCTACAAAGCTGCCGCGACTGGATTGTTCTGAAATTGGATGCTCGCTTTTCATCTTGTTTGTGTTTTCAAATCGCGCATTTCTTGAATTTTTACAAAACATCTGCGTTTGCACAGTTAAAATGAAAACTCTACCACGAAATATTAGAATGGCCTGACCTGCCGTCCAGCTCATTCTTAAAATGTTTTGATGCCACGTGACCCTAAACCTATTGATTCATCTCCCTGCGTTTAGCTCCTGTTGCGCACTCCTAGCCATTTTGACGTATTTGCTAAACGGCCATCCATCTCGGTGAGTCCAGAAACACCCGTGGTCTTAGGTTAATTACACGTCCATCTGAGAACAAAACCTCTGTAGTGTATATCCTGCCGGGGCTGTGAGGGGAGCTGGCAGGAGGAAGCGGTAGTAGTTGAGCCAGGGGTGAGAAAGAGGGGAGAATGAGGAGGAGGGGGTGAATGGGGTCTCGGGGGACGGGGGAGAGAGCAGAGGCAGAGGGGTTGACCTCCGAGGCGGGGTGGTGGTAGTGGCAGAGTTGGCGCCTGATCTGAGAGGCTGATGTGAGGGATGCAGGGAAGCCGCTCCATTTGTGGGCATCCAGCCAGCTGTGAGCTACGGTGTGGTGTAGCTAGCAGAAGAGTCGGGCTTGGGAAACTCTACAGACATTTGCGAAAATAAAAGATTGCACTACGTAACTTTTCTCCATGGACATGTTCCACGGTATTACATCAAATCTATGCACTATCATTTATTTCTTGTTATTATCGCTCAAAAATATCTTGAAAAACATGGATTATTTCAGTGAACAGTGTCACCTTTCCGCAGATCTGACCTGAAACTTGCTGTGTTGGCATTACCTGCTTTTCTTTCTAGATTAATTCAATGCCATACTGCGTAACGTTCCTGGAAACGCAATAACATCTCCAAGAAGAGTTGGTTGAGAGGCAAAAATACCAGGAAAAGATTGGAAAAATACAAACAGCAAAGATGTAGAGTCCACCCAATATCATGTAATAATGTGTAATATCCATGCACATGATGGCATAACAACTGCAGTGTGTGAAACTTCAAATATTTTCAGTTTTGTGTGGCCCAAATCAACTCAAGATCCAGCTTCTACCCTTTTCAGTGCTTCATGTCCTCTCCTGGTTTCTATACACTTACCTAATACATTTTGTCTCCTCCGCCCCACGGCATTGCCCTTAAACACTCTCGGGAAAATTGCCTCTCACATTATCTTGCCACTTTATTGCTTTTCTTCATTTCACCCCACTCTTCCCAATTTGCCCTTCTCTGAGCCCTTCTCTGCTCCTGTCATTTTCCCCATTTCTGCGTCTTTCTCCTCCGCGGTGCAGTCCCCAGGGGGTCCAACGGCACTGTCACGGCCCGGGCTCCTCACTGCACAAGCCTTTGATGGTGTTGTGGATTATTCATGGGGTTGGCTGGGCTGTACACCGCTGTCACAAGCCACCACTGACACATACGCAGACAGGCACTAACTGCACACAGATCTGCACTAACTTCTTTCTCTTTTTTGTGCTACAGTTTGATGTAAGCTGCAGCATGACATATACATCATGATGCGCTGGTGCAATCTGGCCGAGATAGAGTGTAATTATTGCAAACTACTTGGTCTGTGTTGTTATGATTGACAATCTGGGGGAAATTGTTAATAGAATATTTGTAAGATATTTTGTTACATTCTAAAATAGAGTTCTTTTACATGTATATACAAATGTGCACTAAAGGTTGTTCCGGTATCAGAGTCAAGAGCCCTGCAACCTCAGATTAAGTTTAAACGGTCCATATTACACTGTTTTCTCATCTATGTTGTATAATGTTGTTTTTTGTTTCAATCATTTCATGTTTAACGCACAAACCCTGCATATTTAAGCTGAGTTCTTCGCTCAAGCAGAAAACACTAATCCCCCTTGTGATGTCATCATGTGGTGATACAGGAAGTGCTCCGCAATGTTTTTAAACTCCACACTCCTTCACTAGAATCATTTGGATAATTTCAGCTCTGGAATTTCTAATCTCTACTGAACTGAAGCTAAACGAAGCTGTTAACTTGAAAACTATCACTACATGACATCACAAGGTGGAACAGAGCATTTTGAGGTTTGGAGATGTAGACATACTAATAATAAAGAGTTACTCAAACATGTGAATCAAACAAAACACAACTCCAAGTCTGTTTGAGAAGGTAATGACATTATAACATGACTTAAACCTCACAAGAGTCAATTTTGTGTCATATAGGCCCTTTAAGGTTTAGTCACCAGACCTTATCTCGTCATATTTAAAGAATGAAAGTGAGAATTTTGCTTTATTTCAATGTAATTTTTCACAAGTCCGATTGCTGTTGGCTGCAGTTCTCCGCTACACAACAGGAAAAAGAATCTGGAGATGAATGATATAATAATCACCATTAATAGTAACTGACGCAATCGCTGAGACCTGCTGCATATTTGACAAAGAAAACATGTGATCAGCTCAGTTATTCAAGCGTCCTCTTACGGCAAACTCCTTGGCTCAGACGGACACATTTCGTACGAGTTTTAGTGGTAAAGAAAACCTGAGAACCTGGAGGAACATGGGGAGAAAAGGCGAACTATAGAAGGCTCTACGGTTGTTTCAAGAACTGTACCCAGGACTGTCTCGTGTCAAGTTGCGTCTACGGAAGATTGATAGCAATGGCATTCACCCAAGTTCTAGCTAATTATTCAATTTTAAAAGAGGAAATTCAAGAAGCCTGAGCTAAACAAATGATTTCGCTCCTGAAATTATAGGTTAATCATACACTGTAGAGCATGTCAACGCATAAAGTCTTCAGAGGCCAACTTTAGTACGATGCCATTGGCGACGGTTTTCTACTTCTCACCCAAACTCCTGAGCTCCAGTCTGGGAGCGCTGGTTCTTTTGTTCTGCTGCTCTCTTGGTCCCTAGAGGGATTGGGGAGCATCTCCTTAATGATCTTCAATGGTGCAGCCGCATGTGGGTTGGCGGTCGTGCGCGCTTATGTGTGTGTGTGTATGTAGGCGATGGGTACGGAGAGGCAGAGCTACAGAGCACCTCATTAGGCCCAGGACTCCCGATGCTGCTGGAGCCACATTAAAGAGCAGCCATGCCTTTCAACATGTGCCGGCTGGTCTCCTTTCCTCTTCCCCCCAAACGCTCCACCAGTCTCAAACATAATGGAAGGGGAACAAGGAGTGATATAACACAGCGAGGGGCTGAGCTGTAAGTCATAACTTTATCATGGGCTTGAAAAAGTTTTTAATTGCCATGAAGGGAAACAGTGATTTAAGTTAGCACCTCATGGGTTAGTGTGTGCCAGCCAACCAGGGATCTCAAAACAAAAACATTTCTACAGAGACAAGCAAGTGGCTCATCTATAAGTTTGATGCTGCGCCTTAAATATTCTGTATATTTTAGGGAATTGATTCATTTTTTTTCATAATAGAGGTTTGAAATGTACTTACGGAGGTACAGGTTATGTAAAAAAAACATAATAAATAAGTGTGATAAACAAGACCAAAGCAGGTAGAGACAGTAAGATTGTTGAATGGTTCATGGTTCAATTCCCAGATCATGTGGTGCATTTTTGTATTTGAATTGCATGCTCTTCCTGTCTCTCTGTACGTTTCCTGCCCCTATCATTTGAATCTATCTCAGTCAAACTTTTCTGGTTAACTAAAATAAATAAAATAAAACAAAATGAAACCAAATGCAAGGTTTGTCTGGTCAAAGTGTGTTTGCTATGGCCCCGTTAGAGACACTCAGAGGTGCAGCGGGTTAAACTCAAGCTGCCCAGAGAGGAGAGGATAAGTCGTCATGATGCAGACACAGAAGACGTGAGCGCTGTTCAAATGGCTGTGGGATTTCTGCATGTGTTGTGATGTGTGTTTACGATTTATATGGGATTTTCGGTGTCAACAAGAAAGCACGGGAGAGCTGTTTGGATGATATGGTAAAATGTCTTTCATGTGTTGGAATCGTCAATATCAAATATAATCACAAACATGAAGGCACTGGGGAACATGGGTGGAAGGACATACACTGTGTCCCATTAATGCTGTTTAATTCAATTAGCTCTTTTGCAGGGCGTTCCAGAGAAGCCCACTGGGATATTTTGTTGATGGTATGTAGAAAACAGGGATGGGTAATGTGATGTGAGCGCTCGGCACCATAACAAGCATCAAACTGAAAAGTTTTAATTACTCACAGAACAAGCAAGCTTCTTTCACACGCTCAGCACGTTTGGCTCCACAGAGCAGAGGCAGAAGGTCTGAGATGGAATAATTGAAGTCAGACTTTCAATCGGCAAAGCTTTCTTTGTCTGTCTAACTCACATTATTTTAGGAACTCACTGAACAACAGTGTAAAAATAAAACAAGCACAAAGAGGAGCCCAAAGCTCTCTCCTGCGGAGGTGACACATCAGACATTTTTCTCTCTTTTCACTGTATTTCGTTGAAATTTCCTTTGGAAATGAATATTTGATCTTTCCCCTAACCTGTCACCGCTAGGCCTTTGAAGCTGGAGACAGTGCATTGTGTTTGTGACACTGCAGGATACACAGGAGGAAGATCAAACTGCTCTGCTCACACACAACATGAAACGCTCAACACTGCGTCCTGGCGCTTTACCTGTTTAGAGCAGCTCTTTGTTTTAAAGGCTGTGGCCACAAATGTTCAGGGGCTACAGCCTCCACGCTGTTTGCTGTTCTGGAAATGTGTTTGTGCTTTCATGTACTTTTACTTGTTAAAATAATGCTGCTGTAGTTGCAGAAAACTTTTGCACAGATCCTCACTTTCCTCTTGTTTCTCTTCTTTATGTATGTGCTGGAGCAGCACTGGTGGTCTGAGCACAAACTACCTGCGGAATTCCCCTGCCTGACTTCAGTCACAGCTCAAATATATCTGCTGTCACTGCTCTGCAATTAATACCTCACCTGTCTGTGATCTGATGAGGGCTGATAACAGCCCAAGCAGACAAGAAGATTTAACTGTTTGGAAAGTCTTTTTTCCAGTTCTTCTGTGTGAGGAGAGAAATATATTTGTTCTAAATGTTGATTCCACGCTCTAGATTGGATATAAAAATAGGGGAAAACAAGATAACACGGCCCCAAAGTAAGATCTGAACCCCCTGGTTAGTTATAATTGGCTAATTTTGTTAGTAAGGTCATGATAGCACTTAAAGCCACTCTGGATCTCTTCCCGCAGAAATGCAACATGCAACACAAGCAGCCTTTTTGTGTGCCAGCGAGCCCCATGTGCTTTCTGTTTCCATGCCAACACACTTTCATCTTTCATCTTTCTTACCAGCTCATCCTACGCTTCAGATGAATTAGGTTTGTTACAAATTCTTTTGAAGTGCGCATACAAGCCCCCGTATGCCACCCCACTTCAGTGAAACAAAACAAAAACACTGAGGAGCTACAAATGTAAGCCCGTAATCTCACTCGTTTCGGCTTCTTGGCTAACCAATGGCACCGCGGACAGGATATTTCCACTTCATTTCAATTTGGAAGAAGGCCCTCGCCCTCTCTGCCTCTTGGCTTCCATTTGCCGCTGTTGTGAGCTGTGCCACACAATTCATTTCCATTATGGAGAAGGTCGCTGAGAGGGTTGCATTGTGGGTTGGTAATGATCTTCAATTACTCTGATACCACTACCTTAGGGGAGGGGGGTCTCTTAAGGATCAAAGGTGCAGACCTGAAGAGGTCTTCTGTATCCTGGCAGATGCATTTTCTCAAGATGGTGAATTCTGCCTCCGGACGCACACAGCCAATTTCCAGGCCCAGGGCTGTGTACATGTGGGTAATAGAGGCACTGGCTGGAGACCTGACTTTCCGATAGCACTGATAAACATAACAACTTTAACTTCCTGTTTTCTAACATTTTACACAAAACTTTCAAATGTCCTTCAAAACAAGGCACATATTATAAAGTCATAGCAGAGCCAGTGTTTGTTGAACGTTTTATCCAGTCCGTATCTATCTGAAACTTTGGGAGAGGTTGTTCCCAGATTTTTGTGTTGTTTTTTTATTGCTGGAGGAGATACTACTTCATATACTGTTTATATGAGTTATACTGTGTATTGTCAAGTCACAGCTATGCATATGGTTATACTATTGAGCAAAATGGCTTTGATACAGGCTTAACACCAACTCTGTCTGGGACATATCTAGTTTTTTGTTTGGCCTAGTGCAGATTTTACAGCACAACACGCCTTGCTTTACCTGGAAGGCCTCTTTCTATAAGACAATGGACAAATAATTAGTGAGTTTAAAAGAGAAGTGAAATGTTGGGGTTTGTTAAACTCATTCTGTAACCACTGAGTTGACCCTTTCTCTTGCCAAAAAACTCATAGATTTTCTAACTTTCTGTTGATTAAGTCAATGATCTTGTTAAGCCCGAAGAGGCAACTGCTGCTGTGATTTTGGGCTTTACAAAAATAAATTGAACTGAATGTAAAGAAATGGACAATCAGGTCCACTTAAAAAAGACAAAACACGCACTGACCTTAGGTTAAAATTATTGACCTTTATTTAACCAGACATATCAGAGATTCAGAATCTCTTTTTCAAGACAGTCCTGGCCCCAGAGTCAATGTGATTGTTTTCAGTGGTAGTAGAAACTAGAGCACCCAGAGGAGCACAGACACTGAGAGAACATGCAAACTCCACATAGAAAGCAGCCTAGAAGTTGAACCCAGGACCTTCTTGCTGTGAAGGAACAGCTCTAACTGCTGCACCACTGTACCTTTGTTGTGGGCACATCTCAGCTCAGGCTTGCTACTGCTTGATTTATTCTCACCATAGCTATAAAAACATGCATTCCATCCTCTAATTATTTCCTAAATGGTTTGGAACATTGACGGCATATGGACGTGATACAGGAACTAAAAAACACACAAAACTCACCACAGGAGCACTTAAAAACTCTAAACAAAAACACAGTCTACATGTTATCAAAGTGTTCCTTGGACAGCCAAATGCAATGTGATCATTAGTGATACAACATTCACGCTTCAGTTATACTTGCTCTGATTTGGAATACATTAGCAGAGAGTGATTTATTTAGGCTAAGCTTGTATAAGGAGGATATAAGTGGTAAAATGTGATGAAAAGGCTAAGTTAAAGGAGCATGTAAGAAGCCAAGGGTGATACTGTAACACTATAACATTTGGTTAATTGGAGATTGGTCACGGCTGTAATATTTGACTGTAATCTGAAAGCCCTTTAAGTGTATGTGTGCCTATGTGCAAAAGATCAGGACAAGCTGTGATAAGATTAAACCTATTCACATCTTAAAATGAAAATGGAGGAGCCAGCTTCTTACCATCAGCTGGGTTTGGTACATTGACACCGCTCTAGGTTGTTTCTCATGTAAAATAGAAAAAAATATGCAGAAATGAGCACAACAATGGCCTTTACACTGGCAACATTTTCTGGCGTAGATTTGGCTCATCAAATAATACCGGGAGGAATCAGGAGGCGGAGAAAGTAGCACATAAATATATATAAATCTCAGCCCTGGCCTTATTTTCTCCCAGTTCCTTTGGCGTAACCAAACTGACTCATTATGGACTTCAAAGACACAGATAGGAGTTTTAATTAAGAGAAATGCAGTGGAGCAATGGAGATAAGTAACATCCCCCCTGCCCTCATCTCTATACCCCACTCCTCCCCCCGTTACACCCCATATCATTAGGACAGCACCATCCCAACATTGACAGGCACACAGAGCGGCGCGTGGCTACGGCTAATGTGCTAATCCTGGCATCGCACGGCCTTTGTGAAGATGTGGAGTGACACAGTGGTGTTTTAGCACAAATACAAATGGGGGATTAGCTCACGTTCATCCTGCAGTCAGTCAGCCGCTGTAGGGCAGGAGCAGGGAGACTCCAGGATACCCAAACCAAAGTACCACAGAGTTGTACAGGCAGCAGACTACATATGTCATAAAGTGGCCCCACCACTCATAACTTGTCTTTTCTGAATCACATATATTCAGGTCAGGTATTCAGGTGCATTTACTATTCTAAAAGCTTTTGACAGAAGTCTATAAATGAACAGTAATCTGTGCAGACACTCTAAATTCATAAAGAAATGCAACAAAACAAGGATTAGGTCAAGATGTATTGTCCTAAAATGTAGATCATAACTTCAGTTTGGAGGATTACATCTTGTACAATGTTTATTCAGATGAAAAAGCTGCTAATGTCAGGTCTATTGAGTATAAAATAATGAGGGGCACACTGACAATGATTACTGTCATAGCAGTACTTAGGGTTTTCTACTCTTGATTAGGCTCTGATTAGAGCTAATCTCACATCAGTGTGTGGTGTGCCAGGTGAGGAACTGCAGTGAGCAGCCCTCCCCTTGCCCCTCGCCCCAGGCCCTGCTGCGCCGCTGCTCAGATCACAGCTCACAGATCTGGCCCTGGGGGAGGCCTGATGTCGGAGAGATTAATTGCAGAGTGCGGAGCTGCAGCGTGCTGGGAGCGCTGGGAGGCTCACATATTCTCCTGTGCTCCACAAACAGGCCCCATCCATCAGCATGCGCTCCCCCACAGGTGCTGCTCTTTGTCTCCAGGTAGCAGCGGCTGGCACCCTGCCCAGCTCCTCCTGCTTTCATGTGGCCAACAGAATTACCCTCCTCTAACTGAGAGTGTGTGCGGGAGTGTAGGCCTTCTCAGGTACAGCTTTCATATCTCCTCTGTTCTGGCAGCGTTCCAGGAGGACTGGCTCACAGGTGGCTGCCTGCTCTGTTTACCCGCAGGCTCTTAAGCTGGGCAGCTCCGACAAGGCGTCTGCTGCCAGCCGCACATTAGCACAAGTGCAGAGCTAGAGTCTAGTTAGTGGTGAGGCGGAGGATGCGGTTTGCCATGAGTGTGCATGAGTACAAGTACAGTAAATCATTCAGGCTTCTCATGTTCACTCAAAGAGCTGTCCTGTGCCCATGCTCCCGTGCATGGCTGGGTGTTTGCGTTTGCCCCATGTTTAGTTTTATTTGTACAAGGAGAAAAATTGAAGGTACAAACCCGCAGTGTGCGTCGCTGCTTATTTTGGGTAAACGCAACAACTGGTATTTCCCTGTCTTCAAAGGGAGCTGTATAATACTTGGGTTTGCTGTCTTCTGAGCCTGCTTTGTGGAGATCCCCACTGTGAATCCAGCTTAAATGCTTTTCCATCCCACAAACTCCTCTCTGAGCACTATGGCTGAGGCAACCTTGAAGCGTCTGCAAACTTTTCACAACAAGTACTATCGTGGTAGCTGCATGTGTGTGTGCACCGTGCTTCTGCTGAATGTATCTCAACTGGTGTTTTTCACATTTCACAGCCAATACGTGTAATTCTATTGACTTGTTTGTGTAGATCTTGGACAGTGACTTAGTTTGTTTATGGAGGCCTGAGGAGATGAACTAAAGGTATAATGAAAGAGGTTTGTAGTTGAAAGTATAAAAAGGTGTAGACATGTATCGATCAGCTTTATGAAGGGTTACTCAGACACCATCTTTATCCTTGGACGAGGCCTCACGTCTGTGCATGTGCGCTGGCAGCAGTGCATGTGTTGTGGGGGCGGCAGTCTCGCCACATTTTTTAATGACTCTCTGTAAACTGGCTCAGGAGAATCGCTGCACATTTAACCAATACAAAACAGGTTTCCGCTGCAGGGAAAATTGCAGTTTCAAATAAAACCACTGCATAGTAACTGTTGACAAATAGTTCATAATATAGATGTTTAAATATATCACAGGCCTTATAAGTGATGGTCATGCAAATGTAGCTGTGCAAAAGGAGAACATTGGATTGCCACTTAAGTCTTTCCCGGCAGAATGCGTGACTCACCCTTTTAAAGCCTTACTGGAATCAGAGGTGATAGAGTAGACAAAAACGTGTTGGCAATAAAAAATAATTATTCAGTTATGCAAATTATTATTCAAGTAATCAAACATTATATTGGATTTTTTATTTTTAGAGCCATAAAAAGGGCACATAGAGTATAAAACGGACTGTTATGAGCTTTTAGCTGTAACAGTGTTCCCTCAAACTTGTTTTTTGATTGATTCATGCATGTTTCAATAATCCTCTATGAGTGCTACCCCCTATCTTCACCTCTGTCTGTATTAGTTACTTACTATTATGCAAAAAATTCACACCCCATGTCATACATTTAGAGCTAAAATGAAATACCACTGTGAAGAGGTGGAGTCTATCAGCTGTGCAATTTTGAACAGTGGATCTGCTTCTATTATTAAGTCGTTTTAGAGCAATATTATGTTTTACAACTTGAACATTATCTTTCATTATATTGTCATGGTAATTAATAATACTACCTAAAAAGTAGTCTCTCAAGTAGATGCAGAAAATATGTCACAAAAATGCATCTTTATCCAGTACGTTTTATTATAACCCACCTTGAATTGTTGTTGTTCATCCCATCGTCCTCAGCACCTGGTTACGTGTGGAGCGTATTAGTGAAGCGCAGTGTGGACCTGACGTTGAAGCCGAAGGAGGCCTCCACTCCTCCTCTTTTGTGCACTGCAGCTGGGTCCAGTTTGCCAATAGCTCACTGCAAACACAGAACAATGTAATATACTTTCAATGCATCCCAATCCTTCAAGTGCATTTGTTTGTGGCATTGCGCTGCTTAATGGGATTCTCCAGACTTCTTCTTTCCTGCAGGGGGCCGCCTCTGCTTTCTCACTTAAAAATAATAGGCTATCATTGGCAATTATTGACCAGCTAACTCAGCAGGAACATCAAAAGTAAAATAGTTGACCCAGAAATAGGGCACTGTCAAAGAAGAACGATCGATATGAAGTGAATGGGACGATAATTGGTTTGGTTGGTTTACAGTTAGGATGCCAGCCACTTTAAATGTGTTTAAAGTTGGAATTTGAGGTAGGCACATTATATATATATATATAGTATGGGGAATGCTGTTTAGATATGCAACAGTTGAATATTTAGTAGATAGTTAAAAATGAAAACATATATGTTGTAAACGTCCTAATAAAGGTATAAGTTGATGTTTCAGCAGCTTGAGGGGAGATAAAACAACTAAATATTGTAATCAGGACATTGAGATATTCATTTTTGTCACTATATCATCCACCCGTGTTGCATTACGTGTTTTTCTTGAATAAAGGGATTTACCAGAACAAAGTGGAAACTGTCAGTCCCATTTAGTCATAAAAAGCTTTAATTGCCCTATAAATTTTCTCTTAGTCACGTGCCCAACTATAATCATTTGTGATGAGGTAAGTGCTGGAGGTGACGTGCCTTGCCCAACGATAAAACTGTGGTTGAGAGGTTCATAATTTCAACAAATGAAAATTTAGGCACAATTGAAATTTTTATCAAAATTACTACATTTGAAGCTTTATTAAATCTCAAAATCTGCGCAAAATAGCTTAAGTGTTTCCTCTTTCAGTACCTTTTTAAACAGGTAGGTTTTTTTCATGTGATACTCAGGGGTGGTGCCAGAGGCCAGGGGCACTAGCCTCCTCTAGAATGGCCAGTGCAGTCTCATAGCTCCCCTGAAGACTTTCTACGCCCTTTTTAGACATTTTAAGACATTCAATCTCAACTAAAAATGTTCAAATTGCAACCACAGACGTTTAAAATTAGAATACATTTTAAAAAAAGAATTCCAGAGGCTAAGTACATTTAAACTTGTTTTAAATTGAAGCTAACATGTTACGGGGTCGGGGTGTGCGATTGTATACATAAAAGATTCAAAACTAACATGTTAAGTGAGCACCTCCATTGAAAAACTTACACCCCTCCAGTCAGAAATGTCTACTGCCGCCCCTGGTGATGATACTTTTACTTTCACTGGACTGCTCCAGCATCTGTTGTTTTACTTAAGTAACAAAAATGAGCACTGCTTCCACCACTGGCTCTAAGTGCTCATGTACACCTATATCCAAGTTCAAAAGTCCAGTCCAGCAAAACACTCCATTAACACCATATCATTTGAAATCATTGTGCAGTTCCGTCCTACACATAGCATACGTAAAGCTGGATGTCTCCTCACTTGAGTGCCTAAAGTCAATATTTCGTCCAAAATAGAAATCCATTCTCCCGCCCCCCGGCTGCCTTTGAAGTGCGTGTGTCTGGGTCTTACATCAGACATCAGGGTCAAAGCTGAAAAGGCAAGTCAATTTACAGCCCCATATGAGAGACGCACAGGTATAGGGCGAGGAGAGGGTTCCAGTCTGTCCGCCGTGAATGGAACAGACAGCTCCAGCCTGCTTCTATTGTGCTATAATATTACACACATGGATTTACAAGCGGCAACTCAAACACGGAGCGGCCAGGAGAGCGGGGTTAGGAGCGGTGCGGGTCTGGCTGCACGTGTGAATGTTTGCATGTTGACTTCAAAGGCCAAACGCAGCCTGTAAACATGGGCACGGTATTAGAACGATTTGAGCAAGTGCTTTTATCAACACGCTACCACTTCGTATCAGTCTGCGTATGACTATTGAAGTTCGTGATGTCTGTATGTACGTCGTTGTGGGCGAAGAGCGGGGAGCGACATTCGGTGAACTGTCAGAAAAGGGGTTGATCTCATAGCACTGAGGCTGGCGTATGGGACCAAGACTAAACCGCGTGGAAATGGTATCTGGATGGTGCAATGTCAAACTTGTGGTTATTAAACATCTGTGTAGTTTAGATTCCATTATGAGTTTTTTTGTTTGTTTTTTTTTTTGCTCAAAAGTACTTGGATTCTTTCTGTGTACGAGCCTCTGCACAGATCAGAACTTAGCCTGATCATGCCTACTGTTTATTTTCACTGAGGTCGATTGGTTCATTTTTTTTCTTACCGACAAAGTACAAGGCCAAACAAAAAGTAAACCATTTTAAACCAGAAAACACGCAGAGCTCAGTTTATCCTTACCTTGAATCAAAAAGATGCATTTAACCAATACATGAGGCCGGAGGGTGTATTGAAAATCCAGTCTCAAGTTAAGACTAAACTTAACTGTTTTGATCTACTTGAGCACGAATCAGACTATAGAAGAAAAATATACTCACTTTGAACTGCATTGAAGTCGAGGGTAATATATATATCTTTGTATGAGAAGTTAGACATCAAATAAACGCAAGATTTTTTTTCAGTTTTCTCTGTAGGCTTGAGTAGAACGTTTGAATCTAAGCCCTGCAGATACAGATGCTGCTACTGCTTTGAATTCTAAATATATATTCCATTTGTCAACCAATACTTCGTCAATCATATCAAACCTATAAGTGCAAGCAAATGTGAAATGTCAAAGGGAAATCAGGTCATTTTTTTTCTGTTGAGGTGCAGTATACTAGAACGTATTTTGATGTATGATATATAGCACAAGAAAATATAGATGATTTTAACCCTCTACAGCTCAAATCGTTTATGTAGTAATGTGAAAAGTCCATGCTTGTACGACGACAAAAGTACCAAGGACAAATACTGAACCTGGACATTTTCTGATTTAATTTAAAAGGTGTATTATGCAACTACGGCCACCCGCTTGCCCCCACATGAGATGCATTAAGACCTGGGGAGGGCCATACCATCCACACGAGGGGTCAAAGGGAATAAACCAAAACCACATTTTCAGTTAAACTTCTTTGTCACAAGACCCAAATAGAAGTTTGTTGACAGTTACACTTATTCTATTGTGCCATGTATCTGTGTCTTTACTTGTTTTGAACATGTGGTTCCACTAACTGTTTGCAGTACTTTTCTTTCCATAGCAATCGAAAACAAATAGTATTTGCCTTCAGGTAACTTAACTTAAATTTTTTTTTTTTCTTTTCTCTTTCATACAAACAACAAGCTGCCATTTTGTGATGCAGATTTGCCTTCATAAAGGAATGAAAGGCCTATGCCGCTTTCAAAAGGCGCAGGCAACCTCAAAGACATAAACAACTCTACCTGCGATATAATAATGATCTGGCAGTCGCACATCAAATACAGAGGCGGATAAAAAGACAGTGCAACACACCTCCACCGCGGCTCCCGTATGTGCCGCTACATGCATGAGTTCATTAGGCTAAGCGCGTGTGGAGAGATGAAGACTGCTGGGGGAATTCCCTGGGAGCACACTGTCTCAACACGTGTCTTTGAATACTGTACAAATGCATGGCTAAGGGCGCAATCTCCAGGCCTCAGGTACAGCGGAACTTCCTCGGACTACTTTCTGTTTTTACTATAGTTATCGTGATTGAAATATGCCTTTGATAAGATTGCATTGATTTATGGGTGTGCTTTTATGACTGCTGCCTCGTAACCTGCTATCCCAGAGCACTCCATCTATCCGGCAGAGAGAGTTATTTTTTTGGGGATGAAAGAGGAAACCACCTGCTTTGATTTATGGTTGGGGGATTGGAAGTTGCAGCCTGGATTTGGTGCATGAAGTCCTTGACATGTCTCCAGGCTGGGTTGTGCTCAAAACCTGCCTGAATAAAGACCAGTATGGATAAAGAAGAGGCCATTGTTACGAATTAGATTAGTAATTTAATATGCACCTCAGAGAAATTGGTATTTAAATATTTCCTGTAGTACATATATGTTGTCAAAGCTGCTTTTAAGGTCAAAATGAGACTACTGTGTGCTGTTTACATCCAGTTATAAAGCGTTTTTTATCCTCTGTGAACTGCTGGTTACCATACTTGTTGTTAGTGTTACTGAGGAAGCATCTGCTCTGGCCTCTGAAAGTTGTGAAAAGTGTTTATAAAGTCATTGCTGTGAATAATTTGGATGCAGCGAGGCGTATGTTTGGATCTCTGCAAACAATTTAAAACAAACTAGTTCAGTTTTCACTTTTAGAACAGTAAAATCAGGTACAGTGCCTTACATACATACTCAATACTCAGTACTCAATAGTTCCCATTCTGTGAAGTATGAACACATTATTTATCCAAATGAGGCCAAAATGTGTTCTTTTGTCAGTCTCTGCATTGTCAACAGAGGTAACAATAGTATGAATTGCTGTTACACACAGGACTTCCTCAGGCAGGCAGTCAGTACCAGGGCTTCCGATTCTTTCTGTGGGTTGGAAATGCAGTGCGTCTCCTATGGCTACAGTGCCTCCTTCATTGTTTCATGGCTATCTCAACACCCCCTCAGCAGAATGGAGGCATGGAGCACTGAAGCCACGATCTGTGATCCTGCCACCGATAGACACCGCAGTGCCACAGATTCCATTAAGCTCCAAATTAAAGCAGGCACATCAAAGGGCTGAGAAAAGACTGCATGGAGATGTGACAGGCAGGAAGGGAACCCAAATGAGTGAGGGGAGCAGAAAAGGGAAAAAGAGGCCTCATTTACGCAATCCCCGAACGTGACAGAGCCTAATCCAAATCAATATCTCTGAGTGCTGGAGTGTAGTTACAATGCTAGTGTGGAACATATTAGCTGAAGATGAAAGCATCAAAGTGGTTAGCTAGATGAAATTATGTCTTTTATATCATGCAGAATAATTGGAAAAATCTGGGAGCGCTGGCATACATTTCTGCAAACATGCAAATGTGCTTTATGAACAACCACATTTGAAGTCAAAGCAGAAGCTTTCTTTGGCACCAGGGGATTTTGAACAGAAGCTTCCATGACACCTGAGTGACAGCTCATAACACACACACCTCCTTCTACAGTAGCCAAACTAAACATAATGTATGAGCACCATTAGACAGCCACACACCAACATGAAATCTCTTAAGTACGTACTCTGTGTAAATCTTTGAGTCAAACGTGGGATGGGTGCATCTGAAAGTCTGTGTATCTAAGCCTTGACTTTTGAACTGTATTATCTATGAGTTCATCTGTGTCCCGCATGTTAAATTCAGGGGAACCTCTGGGATTCCAGTGTATATGTAGATAATCTGTATTTTTCTATCCAGGCAATCAATGCTCTTGGGTTTGGGAAAGCGTTTTATCTCTGAGATGTTAGATGTGATTGGGGGGAAGAGGACACGATACGGTCCTCCTCACTCCTAAGGCTCACCTCTCTGGTCTTGGAGCGCTGGGAGCATCTCTGAGTTTTTCAGTGGCAGGGAGCAGAGTGGGGTGGGCCGGGTGGGGGGGACAGGGTGGGGTAAGCAGGGTGGGTGCTGGCTGTGGCCCTCCAGCATCGCCTGATTGCATCGCCACAGAAGCGCACGAGCTTCAAAGTGTCCCCCTCCCCACCGCCCAGTTTGACCAGATAAGGGCCCCCTCTTGCTCTGGTTCAGCTGGGGGACAGGAAGACACACAGAGGGGTCAACGGTAGTGCCATCTGCTCCCCATGCACAACAAACACGCTACTCCATATCAACAAAGAACTGCGCTGTCCAAACAAGGCTGTCACTTTTTAAACTCCATATTGAGAGCCATATACTGTGAAGAATATACAGGATGTTTATGTGACCCTTCATAAAGGCAACGTTGAGTGAGTCCCCAGTCACGGATTTATCTTTGGGTAGCTGAAGGTTATTGTCCTTCCAATACCCTTTTCAGGCATTTTACAAACAAAAGGATGTGTAATCAACTGAATTTTAATCGAGATCAAGATCCAGTCAGTTCTAATCATCAGTGGAGGAAGAAATGACAAAATCAAATCAAAAATTGTGATTGATAAATATAAGAAGAAAACTAGAGACATTTCAGAGACTTTTCGAAAAATTCAAATGTTAAGAGTTCCAAGGCGGAGGCTAACCAGCTACATGCTAACTAATATCCATAACGCTGTTGGTTGATTCCGAAAAAGCCACTTAAAATGCAAGATTCCGTGAAATGTTTTAATAATGTCCTGGTTTTCAAGAGTTGCAATGCAGATTTTACATAAAGTTATACGTCTTGTAGTCATTAGTTACCATGTTACTAACTTTCAACAAGCTTTCATACTTTTAATATTGTTTTTATTAGTAAAGTCTGAGAAAAATGAATGAGAAACAAAGATTATAATTTTACCACACTATATTTTTAAGTGTAGGGTTTCAACTAGTTTACTAATTGATGGATCTGGGTATCTCTTGCCACCCAGGTTTCCATTAGTGTGAGGGAATCGGGAATCTTATCATCATTGTGGGTGCCTCAAAAAGGGTTAAACATAAATCATACCAAAGCAAAACATTCGTTCCTATCTGATATGATAACACAGTCAACAAATATCAGCACTGAGGGACAAAGGACTTTTTTCCACCAACCAAACTTTAAAGTATAGTTTAGTAGCAGATACATCAATCCAATAAAGTAGGAATGCACAATTTTGGAATAAAGTATTGTGATTATGATTTAATTTGTGATTTATATTTAAAATGTAGAATTTGGCACTCCATAAGCGTAACTTTAAAACAATAATTCATATGTGTTATCTGAAATATGAAGAATCTCATGCATTTCAGAACAAAAAGTCTAAACTACAACAAGATTTATTATTATTTCAATCGTTGCAGAGGACATTTTACTCTCTAGGTAACTGCAGCCCTTGCGATTTGATAATTGCCTCAACTCAAATAGCAATTCCGATTTGATTGCGCTATATCGTGCAGCCGTACCCTAAAGACAATAAAAGTAGCTGTAAATGCTACTCTAATATGGCAACCGTTTGATGTCAGGCCAAGAGGGAAGCCTGTTGACGCGCTGGCGGTGTTAATGTGGATGCAGGTCAGCTAACCATGACATCACATTCCACCGTATGACTAACTGCGAGTGCCGTCAGTGATTGGCAGCAGTCCTCACCCTGGCATCAAGAAGCATGCCAGGAAGCAACTCTATCTGCTTAAAAGTATTCTAAAAATGGATTGGTGTAACACTTGGCTTGTGGCATTTATGGACAAGCGTGCCAACCCTGAGCCCCAAACACAACACATGCAGACAATCAAACCAGACGATATGCGCTGCAGAATACCCCACGAGCGCACACATTAGCACTATCAGCAGCTGTCACTCAGAGTAGATCGGGTTGCACTGAGGCAGCCAGGTCAGTGCCTCCAGGTTGTCTTCTCTGTAAGCCAACTTTTACACACTCTTTTATCTTTTTATACCTCCTCTGTGCATCTGTCTGCAGAGAGGAACAAGTGACTGAGCCTTTGAAAAAACAAGCCATAACAAGTGACTCCAACTCCACATAAATAGACCCAAAAAGAAGCAGTAGAACGCTGTGTCGCCACTGAACGAGAGATGGATATATGCATGTTTTTAATCACTTATTCAACATCATTAAGCTTCAAAACCACAGCCTGTGTTTCTGTCATTCTTAGAACTATTAACGGGGAACAGAATTGCAACAAAAGCTAAAAATTACCGCTGTTTTGGCATAAAATTGTCTTTCTGGAGCAAATAAAACACCAAAAAAAACAAAAACATAACCCGCAACTTCCTAAATTTGCAAGTAACTTTGCCCAAAGAATGTTCTGATTCACTGTTTCACATTATGACTGATGTGTGAGCGTTTGTGTGTGTATTCTGCTTGTGTTGTATGCTGAATCTTAGCCAGGTCATCAACGCATATGAAAATGTGGTCTCAATTGACTTACCTGGTAAAATATTGAATAAATACAAAGTTTTTTAGAAGAAGAAGAAACCCAATGTTCATTAACTCACAGTAATCAAGTCAGAAATCATCTCTTATACACTGCCTTCAATTATTATAATCAAATACTCGATTCCAGTCTCCAAAACAAATAGAAAAGAGTTACATTTAAACGTTAGAAAAAGACTATATAAATATACATTGAGTCTTTAATCCACTACTGTTAAGTCTCAGGAGTTCCCTTAACACTGTTTAATGTGGAAACACTGTCTGTATTTTGATAACCAAGACACCCACTTGGCTCCAAACCTGACTCTAACACATTATCAAGCCAATCACCTGATAATAACAGTCATCTCCATCTCAGTTTTATTAACAACTCTTCCTCCCATTTCCACTACACTCGTCTGCCACCACCAAACACATTTTTATTAGTGTACATGAAGACGGTGCTTTCCACGGCTCTGTCTCCACATCCCGAGGGCCTCTGGAGCAGCCAAGGCCCCCCGTACTCAGCCATCAAACTTCAATTACACCTGCGCTTCTAACCATTTGATTAATTGATGGTTTTATGCTTGCTGAGACAACAAAGACGGGCTCCGCGTGCAGTCGCCACTCGGGGTAATAAACGTGCAGCGTATCAAAGCACACGTAAGTCAGTTTGAAGACAACGTGAAATGTAGTGGGAGCATGAATCTCCACACAGAGGCAAACTGTCATGTGGGCCCTTGACAAGCAGCCAAATAAAACAAGAATGGGCCTAGGATAAAGAGGAAAGTTACACAATACGGCCTGTAATGCCTGGTCAAACAAACCACTGATGGATCCAGACGACGCAGAAGTTCAGGATCGGTGTGGCAATTGGGCTTTAGATCATCTTATGGGAGAGGCTGAAATTTGAAGCAACTTTCCCTAGTTGTAATTATGTTTTACTTGGAGTAAGTAGTGCTGGGTAAAATCTAGTAGAGACCAAATTGCCCAAGTATGGTGTCTTCCCTAAGAGAATCCCTAAACAAAATCCTAAAATATAGACAAGCTGCCCTTAACCCTTCTCCATGTTTAGTCCTGACTCTGGGACCAACAGAGGCTGGTCCCTGAAGTCCTCAGAGTGTGACTCTCTATCGTATCCCTGTCTCCATCTACCCATCTATCATCTGCTTATCTCGCACCAGCTCAAAAGGTCTGTCCGCACAACTCCCTCACCAATGACACTTTCTCCAGCTCCTTCAGGGGAGACCTCAAGGTGTTCCCAGGCCTGGTAAACATAGTGAGTCCAACTCCTCTAAGGGGCCTTCTTACTGTGAGACATGTCAGAAATGAACAGAAGCTATCCAGAACAGATATTATATATTCATGTGGAGGAGCAGGGTCTCTACACCAAGATGGGTGTCTTAGAACAAAAAAGGAATATCCTTCATTCCAGAGAGTCCAGTACATTGTCTTTTAGGTAATGGCCACAATATATAAATCAAGACCTTTACCTTTTGACTCAGCTCTCTCACCAAAACAGACTGATACAGCAACAACAGGAAGCTGCACCCATCTGTCCATCTCACACTCCATATTTCCCTCTCTGTGAACCTCTTGGTATAGCCTACTTTAATTTATCAACTTCTTCACAAAAAGTTGTAACAGTGGGGCAACAGTATCTGTAAAGTAGCAGCAGAGTGTTTATCCACTGATCTGAAGGCTGCTCTCATCACTGGGAGAGGCTTCAGATCCACTGAGCCACTGTTTGGAGGTGCGATTCCAGCTCCCACAGATGAATGCTGTTGTGTCCTTAGGCAACACACTTAACCAACCTCACCCCCAGTGTCTGTGTACACTAGTGTATGAATGATCGTGTGAGTGAGTGGTTCCTTGATGCAAAGTGCTTTGAGAGCTTTGAAGGTGGAAATGTATTATATAAAAATATGGTCATTTACCATCTGAGGGCACCATTTGAAAATCATGTCTTTTTCTCCCCAGCTGCTTTTCTTGCAGCTGCAGATGCAAATTGCCATAATGAACGAAGGTCCTCACCTAATAAAGCTAGCAGGACAACAGTATTTACAAAAACACAGAGATCCAAACCCTCTTGTTTGTATAAATTATGTGCATAAAGACAATGAACAAAACCAGTGACAAAGAGCAGCCCTGGTGGAGTCCCACACAATGAGGGATGCCATGAGGGACGAGGTAGAATCCCTCTTCCAGATGCTCAAAGCACTGCAGACTGGTGCACTCATGCTCTGGCACACAGTACAGGGTAAAGAGCTGGTCCCATGTTCTCTATGTGTTGCCTTCTTTGTTGTAAAAGGTTTTTGGCATGTGTTTATATAGTTCCCGTAACAATAATGATTATCAAAATACATCTACAACTATTTTAATATAATTATTATGATATCATGGCTCTGGATGTTGTCCTTGTGCAGTTGTTTCTAAAGTCACACACAGCAGGATTGCGTGTGCGTTTAAGAGTACAAGTGTTTGTGGTGGATGGGTGGGGCATTGAACAGAAAGGCCCCTCAAGCCCGAACTTGAAGGCATTCTTTCATCATGTCTAATCTCCTAAACATAAACAGGAGTGCATCCTCGGTCACTGCTCACAGGACTGTGGGGTCACCATGTCCTGACACGAGATGACCCTCCTCACATGCAGAGCTGTGCGTGCTTCTAAACCATTTCTGTTTGTTTTTGACCAAATCTTGATCAATCATATTATATCAGTTGTTTATGAACACTTAGCAATCATTTGATGGGCGGAGCAGGCCGTGTGAGGATGCGTGTGTGTGTTCCTGTGTTGATGTCTAATTCAGGACATCCACAACAACAATTTAACAGTTTATTTTTTCCAACATGGCAGTAAACCATAATTAAATGTGGTTAAACCAGGAAAAATCTAAGTCAAGGGCACGTAGTTCATGGGGCAGATATGGAGGATGTGTTTGACAATACACAGTTTCCAAGTGGCATGGCTGACCACATCTAAGGGGGAGGAGGAATTCATTTTGTTAATATATGCAAGAGGTTTACCGAGCAAACTATGATGTGGCCAAGTGTTCATTTCAGAAGACTACACTGGTATAATTAGCTTTTAATCCCTGACTTTTTTATTTATTTAACAACATGTACCAAAAATACATATTTAGAATTCTCAGTTTGAGTCATAGTATTCTAGTACAGCTACTTTATCATGGGGTAGTATTCAGGATACAATATTCAGGATACAGCTACTTTCCTAAAATCAAAGGATGGTGGTACTTTATGCAATTTAGGCTTTGAATTTTCTTTACTTTGTGATAAGTGCATGAAAACAGTGCAACACATATAAAGCCCTTTTAATCCTATTTCATATTTTTACACTATAAATTGCAACTTATATACTGCAAAAGTATTGTAAGTATTCAGAGTATAGTTCTGCAATTGGAGAATGTAATGGAATATGTTACAAAATACATTTTAATGCAGGTGTTCAGTATTCTGTAATAAATATTCTTTCCAACACTGCTTATTTGTTAAAAAGGTGCATTTTCCAGGTATTTGAGTAATAGTGTTTGATATTCTGTAAACGTAATGATTATGATTTTTATGAATAGATTACATTCAAAGATCTCAGGAGTTATTTTTCTTCCTTGTGTTGGGATATTGTTGTTGTCTCTGTTTCATAAACCACTCTAAGCTCACATTTAGTGCAGCCTCCCGTTCCCTGCCCACACAATCCAGAGCAGTATTTCTGAGCATTTAAGAGATAAGGGAAGGCCAGAGAGTTAATGCAGACATAGTGTTATAATCCATCTGAAGAGTCTCCCTCTCTGCTCACCTCCTGCTCCTCAGCTGCATATCAGGGACAGATTAGACCAGATCACTGAGGATTACCCCCAGTCAGCACTGTGCTGCACACCGACCAGAGACACCCCCAGACCCACGAGACAGTGTGCACTATCAAGAGGTGAACAGTGTGTTTGGAAAGTTATTTATTTATTTATTTATTTATTTATTTATGACAATGGGTTAAAAACTCAACACTCCTCAATAAATATGATTAAAAATAGAAAGCTTGAAAAAGAAAGTGCAGTTTTCTAGAGCCTGGTGATTAAAAAACAAAAAACAACAGAACAATAGAATGTAATTTAAATTTAATTGTAATGTAAATCTGTTTCAGTGTAGACTACGTGAAGAAATAATTGTTTAGTTGATGACTGTACAAAAGGCTCATTAAGACATTTTAAAAGGGAAAAGTATATTCACAGTTTTGTTTGTCTCCACAAAATATCGCAAAAAATATTGTACCGAGAGACGCTTCTCATGAAAATATCGTCATTTGGCATCATCAGGTCCCAGCAGGAGCCTCAAGTCAAAGTGTTATCGTCAGAACTGCAAAATCTGATCAGTGCATTTACACTTTCACAACATAAACGACTGAAAAAAATCCAACATATTATAAAGCATGAATACTTGTAAGCGAACTATAGGTATTATTATTACTTATCTTGTAGAAGTACAGCACGCTTGTCGTTACAAAACCCACACTGCTGAACTAACACATGACGATGAGAATAATAAACAACTGTCTTATCTAAAAGTGTTCACCTGCTTCCCCATTGTGTGAGGCGTCTGAACACACAGCACAAAGCGTATTTACTGAGCTATCTCTTCTGATTGGATGAACAAGGACCAGATCACAAATAATCCCAGAGTGTACTTTTTACTTTTAAACACATCTGTGCAGTTTTTATAACGTTTGCGTTCACTGTAGTGGGAGAAATTAAGTTGTAATTTACCGTGCAGATACTGGCATTCGTTTTTTTGCATTAAAAACCGTGCTACGTAAGTGTAACTGTGTCTAGCAGGAGGTCCACTGCCATCGATTAAAGAAATTCTTGGGACTAAAGACACATCCTGCTGATCGATTGGCTGACTGACTGAAAAGGGGGCGTGGCAAAAGCTCTCAAACTGTTCATCATCTCTATAACCAAGTAACTGCACTCAAAAAACCTACAAATGCATGTGGGTTTATGCAAAAACGACTATTCATACTGAAAAGTACTACGAAAAGTTGTATTTATATAGAAAAAATGGGAGATTAAGCATGAAATTCACTCCCAAGACTTCAACTAATCTCCTCTCTTTTCTTATGTGCTGTTGTGCTGTTGTGCAGAATCCTTATTATTTAATTAAAACAATTCATCAACTAATACACATTTTGTTGGACTAAGGCTCCATTGACACATTAGTAAACTTCTAAAGGAGACAGCTGTACAAGGATGACGTTGCTTTGTTGGAATGTCACACCTTCTGACATTAACTTTAATAATTTATCATGCACAGGTTTTTAATGCTAAAAACACCTTATTTTTCCTTATACTTTTCTGTATAAGGAAAACTGGATACGCTGGTGACACAATTGCAAGTTAATCATCTGGTAACAAACTTTTTTGTACTTGTTAATGTTTAATGTTTTTATGGACTTGTACATGAGCTGATATACTTATTTGTTTTGAGTTTTTTTTTTTGCTGTTTTATTGTATTTTAAACATGGCTGTATAAATAAAGATAAAGAAATAAAAACATCATTCTTACTGCCAGCTTGCTTGCCTCTCCGCAGAATTGACCTGTAACTTGGCCTGGATAGATAAATTTAATGTCATACAGTGGAATAATTCAGACAAAGCAGGTGGTGGACCCTCCATCACAAAACTTTGCATTTAAGCTTCTGGCTCATGGTAATATAGAAATAAGAATAAGAAAAGTTGATTCTGGATGGAGGTAGAAAAGCCTATACATGTCCCCAAATATACATTAACCTGGATTATTTTGTAAAAAGGTACTGCAGGGTAAATCATCTTGAAGGGGTGCACACTACCCTGATAGAGTACCTGGTGGTCCACAGGGTAATCTTCTACATTGTGAAAATAGGTCAACCCCCATCTTTGTTGTTATTTTCATTTCATTAACATGTGGTGACTCACTAATGAACACTTTTTCTGTACAAACAAACCAGAAAAAACAACAATATTTACCTACATACCTGTCTTGTCTTTGTCCTGCATCTCAGATTTGCTAGAGATCCACAGAGGAGCCCCATCTAGTGGTGAGGAGGCAGTACTGCAGCCTGAAAGCACAAAGCGAGCACCATTCACCATGAGGACTTGATGTAAAATGAAGCTGATGTCTCGCCACTTTTTGATACTTTTGGGGGTTTAAATATTTGAAACGATGGGAAACTTTCTGTGCAACTTTTGAGCGAGTTGTTTCCATTGAGAAAAGTTTAGCCGTCTCCATTAAAGAAGCTTGAATTCATTAGCAGCGTCCTTTATCTGTCTTCATCTGGCCACAGTTCTTGACAGCCGTGCTCCTGTTTATCATCAATTATAGATCTCTTAAAATGTGATGCATATTTTACTTCTAACTACATTTTTAACATTCTTAAAGAACCTTTTTTGCATGTTGACACTGGTGCCTCGCCACATGGGACAGGACTCTCGTTAAACCCATTATTTCAAACAGAATAACACTTACAACCGGGTTAATATTATATGGCACTTTAAAGAACATTATCGTGGTATTAATTTATTTTAACCAATCATATTTGACCGCAGAATGAGTCCGAAGATGGATTAAGAACTTAAAAATGGTGCAGGCGAAGTTAGGATTTTTACCTGTGACGCAACAATTTGGGCAAAATGTGAACAGAGCTTTTTTCTTTTTTTTATTTCTCAGAGAAGATGATTTTGTATTAACAGATTAATGACACAAGCGTGAATGAAACAAAATACTCCAGGTAAGTATGTACTGATGAGGGACAACTATGACACCAAAAACGGTGTCCTTTAAAGAAAGAGATTATACTGCCTGGCCAAAAACTAAAGTCGCCACCTGGATTTAACTAAGTAAATAAAAAGCGAGTCTCCTGCAGTCGGTCAGGTCTAGATTCAGCAACAGTCTGTGCTCAAAGAATGAGGTCAGCTGACACCTGAATATACTGAATGACCAGGTTATTCCATCAATGCCTGATGGCACGGGCATATTCCAAGATGACAATGCCAGGATTCATCGGGCTCAAATTGTGAAAGAGTGGTTCAGGAGCATGAGACATCATTTTCACACATGGATTGTCCACCACAGAGTCCAGACCTTAACCCCATTGAGAATCTTTGTGATGTGTTGGAGAAGGCTTTGTGCAGCGTCAGACTCTACCATCATCAATGCAAGATCTTGGTGAAAAAGTAATGCAACACTGGATGGAAATAAATCTCGTGATATTGCAGAAGTGAAATCGAAACAATGTCACAGGGAATGTGCCGTAATCAAAGCTAAAGGCAGAACAACCAAATATTAGAGTGTGTGACCTCTTTTTTTTGGCCAAGCAGTGTATTTTTTGGTAAAGGCAGGGGTGTCAAACACATCTTCACTGAGGGCCACATCAGCAAAATGGCTGCTCTGAAAGGGCCAGATGTAAAATAAATCTAACAATTTTTTTTTTTTATTTGTTCGTGAACTGTTTCTGTATTTATTACTTATTCAATTTACAAATATTGCATGTGCATTTGCCTAGATGTAAAAATGGCTGTGTAACTGCATGTCTCCAGGTAAAATGACATTTTAAGTCTATCATACCTTTTAATTTACTTTGTCGAGGGCCATATAAAATGATGCGGAGGGCCACATTTGGCTCGCGGGCCTTGAGTTTGACACATGTGTTCTAAGGGTTTTTAGTATCTTCGTGGAATCAAAATTGGTATGAGCCTTTTTTGTTAATAACGAGTTTGTAATTTTAGGCTTATGAGAATACTTCAAAGTCGATATTAGAACCATATTAAAGACTGAATGTTGGATGTTTGTACAGATAGTGAAAAAGCATTGGGGGAGTGGAGAGCGTGCATGGAGAGCGTGCATGGACAGTACTGCAACGACCCCACCTGTTCCAGACGCCCTTCAGAACACGCACAGTACAAAGAGCCTACATGGGGCGAGGTGCACGGACGCCAAAACACAGCCCCAAAGTCCTATTGTTCTAGCCGTGTTTCATCTCTCCTCCTTCTCTCCAAATATTTAAAAGGAACAATCCCAACAACACAGTGCTGCTGAGAATATTGCCGTGTGTATATTGTTGAAAGGAACTCTGGTAGTCGGAGTTTTTGGCTCTTCAAAGGCGGCCTCTTTGTTTTGTTTGGGTTCTGTTTGCTCCTGTATTTGAATGGTGTGCGGCGTGATTTCGTGGATATCTCATTGTTCTAGGATTTGGGATTGTTGGACAGCGAAGCACCCACTGGCTCATTTATTTTCATTGCATCATGTGACCCATTGTTGAGGCGCACACTGGGAAAATACAGACTAAAATGATGCGAGAAAATAACAAGTCGAGCTCCTGGTTCCCACTCCGCTGCTGGAGAGCTGTTTGTCAAAGAAGTTATTGTATCTGGAATAAGGATGCTTCTACACAGACCTCCAGGCGCACATTTCCATAGGCAGGCCAATGGGAAGCCGGTGATTAAAAATACAAGACATCAGAGTTCAAAAACGCTGGACTCAAACTGGGGCGCTGTGCTATTAATCATGTGATCAATGGTAGATGAGGGAGGCTTGACGACGCAGGGTTACAGCATCATCTTCCAGGGGCTGTTTGATGGCCCTTTCCTGGGGACCGGGGCCACTGATTGGGCCCTGAGGGTGCCCCGCGGCGCTGCGTCGTCACCAGGGCCTGACTGACAGCTCTAATGAAGGCTGCCATCATCAGGGCCAGGGAGCGCTCCAGAGCAACTGCCCAACATCAAGGGGCCTCTGTGACGTCCAGAGAGCCCGTTCCTCAGCAGAGAGAGGGGTGGTAAAGGGAGAGCCCGGTGGGAGACAGACTGCCTTTGAATATCTCTGCGTTTACCGCGTGTCAGTTCTCAGTGCTCCCGATGCACAAAAAAGGGGGTGGTTGTGGTGAATCTTTTATAAGCCCAGAGAAAAAGGGAGAGAGGCTCCAGTCCCGGGAGAATAGCGTCTATGCGGATGAGAAAAAGCTGTGTGCAGTAACATTAAGATAAGTTACATCTATTTATACACAAGTGTTGGTTGTTTTTTGGTTTTCTTTACACGCAAATGCTCCTAAGTTTATGTAAGCCTTATGTGCCTTGGATTTAGACCTTGTTCAGGTGAGTGTACTGTCACATATGCTCCAGTGTTCTTCTTCAAAACCCTATCAAAGCTGTTAGCATTTTGTTTTCAGTTTACCATGTTGTCACGAGGAAAGTCCAAAATGCAGCTCAGAACATGTTCAACATACAGAGGAAACATTCAAAAAGTAATTTAAAGCTGCTCTGCTTTTGCACAAGTCTCTCCATGAACCAGCACCAAAGAACATCTCCCACATGTTAGAGCCACATGAACCATCTCACACTCTGAGGACTTCAGGGACCGGCCTCCTGCTGGTCCCAGAGTCAGGACTAAACATGGAGAATCAGAGTTTCAGTTTTATGCAGCTAAAACCTGGAACCTTCTTCCTGAAGATGTGCGACAGGCCTCTACTTTGACCATGTTTAAATCCAAGTTCAAAACAGTTCTGTTTAGCTGTAAATATGACTGAAATATTTTTACCTTGCACTTTTCTCCTTTAATTTTAATCTTATAATGATTATTTGTGATTATTTATGTTTTGATTTGTTGTATTGTGATTTTAATGTCTTCTTTATTCTGTAAAACACTTTGAATTACCTTGTGTATGAATTGTGTTATACAAATAAACTCGCCTTGCCAGTTCCAGGACTGCCACGAACATTGGCAGAAAAGTTACACAGTGTACCTTTAACTTTGCTTAAATCCACCTGTCACTCACTGAGATGCTGACCAATAGGAAGAAAGGACAGGGAAAGTGTGTAATTACTGAAGAATTACTGAATCATGATGACAGTTTTAATAACGGCTTATACTTGTAATGAGCTTTTTCAAAGCCTCTCAAAGCGATACACTATAGTATTATTCATTCATTTCCACACTTGATGGTGTTAAGCTACTGTACTGTAGCCACAACTGCCCTGGGGCAGCTGTGGCTACAGTACAGGCCCCTCTGACCACAGTACAGGCCCCTCTGACCACCACCTATCATTCGCACACACACCACTTTCATACTAGGGTTGGGGGACCAACACTCTACCACTGAGCCACTGTCGCCCCATAGTTTTATCTCAAAGGTCCTACATTACACAAAACTGACTCTTGTGAGCTTTAAACCGTGTTATAATGTTGTTACCACCTCAAAAACATCCCTGGAGTTGTGCTTTGTTTCATTCACACAAGCTCAAAATTCTCTGTTCCACCTTGTGATGTCATGAAGTGGTAGTTTTCAAGCTAACAGCTCCTTTTACCTTTTAGTTCAGTAGAGATTGGAAATTCCTGGACTGAAATTATTTTTATGATTCTAGTGAAGGTGTATGGAGTTTAAAAACATAGTGGAGTACTTCCTGTATTACCACATGATGACATCACAAGGTGGAATAGAGTGTTTTCAGTTTGAGAAAAGAACACAGGATTAATATGCAGGGTTTGCATGCTAAACATGTGTGAATGAAACAAAACACAACCCCAGATACAGCATGTTTGTGATGTGGAAACAGCATTCGAACAGATCAGAAAATAGCGTAATATGGGACATTTAATAGTATCAGCATGGGAATCAAATCAGATAATGATCAAATTTTCATCGTTGTATTTCCAGGCCCGGAGAGGAGATTTCTGGATGGAACTTGCCCACAAATACTGGATATGTTTGACCCATGACGTGCAGCGCCCTGTAACTGACCACTCACACAAATGTTAATGACAAACACTTTCACCCCATCTTTTATCACGCCATTACTATTTCATCAAACATCAACATACCATTAACATTTCATCAAAAACTATGAGTCAAGTTTAGCGTGCATGTTAGTAGATCCTCTTCTGTTGCCGTGGAGGGAAGTTGAAGAGCAGGGGAAGCTCTGAAGACCGGTCCTAACTTTGTTCTATTATTCACATCTCGGGCTTCAGAACTCTCTAGGATGTCCATGGGGCTCGGGCTCCGTCTCTCTCTCCTGATGGAAAGACTGGTGTGTCACTGAGAGTCCACTGGAGTATACAAGCCGTCATCACAGCCATCAAACATACATCAAAAACAGACCATTTGTTAATCCCATGTTCGCCCCTAACCACTCGGCAAACCAAAAAGTGCACTTTGGCAGAAGACTGGAATCACTCACAAAACCAGCACACAGTTTGTACAACATACTTTTACTTGTACTTAAGTATCAGTGGCATACTCTTACTTACTTTGGTTACTCTTTGCATTGTAAGTCTAGTGACAAAAGCTTTATTTATGCTTGTTACACCTGACCTTCAGATTGGAGCTGTTATGCTGTTCTTGTCTATGTTACTTGGAAATATCAGATTCAATGTTTTTTCTCCCAATTACATAAATTTATAAAATTATAATCACAGTCAAAATTACTTTTACTCATTCCAAGGAATTATTTTTGTTATAGACATGCAGCCAACCAGTAGAACAGAGTTAAAAAAAAAAAGGTAAAAAAAAAATATATATGTACAATAAGTATTTATCAACTTAACAGTACAAATAAAATGCACCTACATTTTTACTTAAATAATAAAACTACAGCACCCTCATAAACATTTTTACAACTTTATATACAGTTTTACAACAATGAAATATGAGCAGAATCATGTATCATGCAGAGAGATTTTATGGCACAGGTTTCAGCAGTTTAAAATATAATGATTTAAAATACGTCCAAACTGTTACTCATCATGTATCATATTTTCTGGACAATAAATCACACTTTTTTTTCTTTTCATAGTTTGGCCGGGGGTGCGACTTATACTCAGATGACTTTCTTATTCCTTATTTGTCATTGACCATGTACAAATTCATTAATCTTACAAAAGAAGAGATGATTTGTACCAGATTTAGCTACTGCTGCTTTCCATGTGCAGTCCCTGGGCAGTGAACACACATTAAAACAATGTTAAAATAAAACAATGTTAAAATTACATTATAAGACCAACATTTCATCATTAGTATTATCAGTAAAATACAAGAAATGTCCCCATGTTTAATATAGTATGTCTCCTACAGTCCAAACCTATTTAAAAAGTCAGTTAAGTGCAGGTTTTTACAGTGAGACAGAACAAAACAAATTGGTGTGGACACATTTGATTATCTAAAATGTACTTTTTCAAATTTCTAGTAAAATCATTCAAATCTACAGACAGTTTCAGAGTCTGGAGCTGATTCTCTGTCTGATGGTGTGAAATGAAAAGGCGACTGAGCAAAGGCCAAGGATCTTTTTGAAACTGTGCAATTTGGGTTCACAGAGACTGAGTGGATCTCAGGTGACTTATATGTGGAATATAAGTCACATCTGAGTATATAATTTCACATCTTCGTTACGGTCACACTGACAACCTGACAACCGCGTTTTTTTCTTCATTATTATGCTTTTTTTTTTTTTTACTTATACTCCAGAGCGACTTATACTCCAGAAAATACAGTGCTTATTTCTTTTCTCCTTTTTTACTATTGTGTCTTGAGTAATTATTGGGGTCGTTGCTCTTGCTCGGGTAGAAGTTGGACTGCTGTGCCCACCATCTCTGCCAGCGAGCCCACCCCACCCACCCAACCTCTGCCAGCAAGCCCACCCCACCCACCCGACCTCTGCCAGCGCGCCCACCCCACCCACAGCCCCCAGCCTGTCACGCACACTGGGTTTTGTCATACAGCTCTACATGTGTGACACAATATGGCTCTTTTTTTCCAATGCTCATTTGTAGTGGCATAAATAGTTACTTAAAAGATAAAAGCAAACATGTTTGTTTTTTGTTTGCATTTTTTTCTTCTTCTTGTCAACTCCCTGAAGGCGTTTATGAGCACTTTGGTAATAAGGACCAGGGAAGGCTGCAGCTTGCATGAAGACTCTTTGATGTGCTCTTAGATTAAGTTGAGTCTTCGGCGATGTCTACAAAAATACATGCAGCTTCAGTGAGTAGGCTCCTCTCTGCTGGTCCTTCTTCTCCAGTCCCAAACCACCACAGCATGAAAGACTAAATCTCTGCACGGCAACAGGAGACGTGTACAGAGCTTGTCGACAGCTTCAGATCGACCGTTCCCCAAAGAAAGCCAAACTGGGATTAAGTATTTTTCCCAAACTTGTTTTTGCCCCCAAAAAACAAAAATCTAAAGTTTTGAAAGTTCAGAGTGCTTTGATTTTATGTATTTATTTATATATTTTTGAACATACTGCTCTTTAAAGCCCCATCATGTAACTTTTTAGCCTGTTTTTCATATTTTGGATGTTTTTATTGCAGTGAAAAACATGTCTCCTCACTGTGAGCGGGCTTGCATCTCCACAAACTCTGTGTTATTATGTTATTCCCTTGGCTATAATATTCCACAGTCTGATTGTTTCAAAGTGTGGTTTGAACTTTCTGTTTCCATGGATTCATAATGGTGACGTTCAACAGAAAAGAAAGTTACAGTGTGGCTTTAAAGAAATGAAGTAAGGCCTTAAAGACGAGCAACACCACCTGACGTTCATTTTGTTTCGGAAAAGTAATTATTTTTGTTATTTAAATTTGGATTTACATGTTTGAAATTCAAGTCTAGACAGAGTAGGTGTTCTGTGGCATCATGGGGAATGTTTAATCATGGGGATATCACTTAGAATGCAAAATAAAAATGTTGTATCGCTGAGAGTATCGCTGACAGTCAACAGGAGCATGGCTGATTTTCTCTGAGACATTTGATTTGTATTTACTTATGGTTTTGAAAAATGGTTGCAAGAATTTAGCCCACACGATGCTGCTGGTTTCAAACACTGTAACCTGGTTCTATGATGGACATGTCTGATGATGTGACGCTGCCCTCTAGTGGACACCTTTGGAACGTATGTCTATATGTCATGCACTATATATGTGTGTAAATCTGTCACTATAACACATTTTGAAGTGTAGATCTGTAACTGAAGAACATACAGGCGATAAGCGATGATATTCAAGCTAATCATACCAAAAACTATTCTAAACGTGTGATGTCTTTAAAAACCTGCAACAAATACACAGCCTATTGAAACACTTGAGTCTGTTTCTATAGTGAGTCACAGGTGTCACCTGTTCAACTTTCTACTGTTCAAACCTCATCATAGTACAGAAAAATGACAAAAATTCCCCCACGAGTACAAAGGAAACATCCCCGCTATAAATAATGATCTCAAAAACGATCAACAACGAAATAATATAGAAATAATCATGACAGGTCTATGTGTGTGTGTGTAACAGATTACTAACTACAAAATGAGCAAGTCATTTCTTGGCTTCTTGGCTAATCTGTAATCTACCATCACACACACATCTTAATACTTGAGAAATTCACACTAAAATACAGGAAATAAATGATGCAACACCCAACCTAAAATACCTGACTACAACATCAAGCCTCACTCTGTCCACCTACGTGATTATAACATTGGTACAAGCCCATGAAAGTTCATTATTCAGTCCAAAAGTATGACTAAATAAAAACAAAATTGCCAGGGGAGACTCTATTTTAAATCAGAGAGCAGGGTGTGGAAAAACTGCACAGATTGTATTTCTAAAGCTGTACTGGCATGATATTTTCACCAGATATTGGAAACAACGATGGTAATCCACACTAGTGCTGCAGGCATTTAGGCTTTAAGACACTTAATCAGTCCATAGAGTCTTAATCTACCAAAATTCCACTAATCATTTCATTTAGACTATAAGGGTTTATCTGGGACAACAGCAGAAAGAGAAGCTGAAGGATTTGTTTTTCTTATGTAAAAAGGTAAAAAAAAAAAAAAAAAAAAAAAAAAAAAGTATCTGTCTTTGTATATAAATACACTGTTTCATCCTTTTTTCGCATAAATAGTTAGTAGGTAGTTTGGGTCAGATACAAAGAGATATGTAATCGTTTTGGTGATTATTATTACAACCCACCAGAGGTTAAGAAGTGGATCAATATAATACAAGAAAATAAGAAAAACAAACACTCATTAAAAAACAAAACAAAACACTGAACAAGATTTTGAGAGAAGTGGTTTAAGGATTTAGAAATGGATTATTATTATTATTATTATTATTATTATTATTATTATTATTATTATTATTATTATTATTATTATTATTATTATTATTTTATTATTATTATTATTAAACTTGAAGAAAATACTAATCAAATGGTTAACCCATCTACATTTTTAAAAATGCACATATATACACATGCATATTAATACAAATGCATTTAGCGGTATCCACATGTACATTAATACATAATTTTTTGTACAGCCTTAATTCTATTTAAATTAAAGGGGTTTCAGAGTTGAGAAAAAAAGAGATGATTAAATTATTATTTAATAATAATTCAATACTGATAAAAACAACAACAACAATACTACTACTACTACTACTACTACTACTACTACTACTACTACTACTAATAATAATAATAATAATAATAATAATAATAATAATAATAATAATAATAAAAATAATAATCTATTTCTAAATCCTTAACCCACTTTTCTCAAAATGTTGTTCAGTGTTCTTTTAATATATATATATATATATATATATATATATATATATATATATATATATATATATATATATATATATATATATATATATATATATATATATATATATATTTATATATTTATATTTATATTTTTTATTTTTTTTTATTTTATGAGTGATTTTGTTTTTCTTATTTTCTTGTATTGTATTGATCCACTTCATAACCTCTGGTGTGTTACTCTTTTTCCACTCTTTTTTTTTTTTTATTAAAAAGTGATACAGTTTGAAATAAATCAAGTTTTGTCTGGAGTTTTATTTACTGGTTTTCTCTAGTCATATGTTCTCAGATTTTAATTCCAGTTTCTTTTCAAGAATATGCCCATATGGTTCTATTATTTTACATGTATAAAAATGTGTAAATAATTGTCATTCTTCTCCAGAGTATTGTTCTCATACTTTTCATACTCTCTGAGGTTAAGAAATACTTCATGGACATTTTCCAGGTGAATTCTTTCCAAAATAAGGACATGGTTTTATGGACCCCGATCTGTTCCCAATCCTTCTGTTATTTGAATAAGAAACTCTTGTTTGCTGTTTTTTTGTTTTTTTTTTTTGTTTTTGTTTTTTATATATATACATATCTTTGACTAAACCAAGTTTCATACAGTTGACACAAAACATGTTCAGATTTTTTCTTAGATATTCTTGCCATGAGCTTTATCAGGAGGTGCACATCGCCTCCATTCTTTATTCTGCTTTTTAAAGAGCTTGTAAATATTTATAGAATTGATTACTTGGTATATTACATATTTTTGGGACGTTTTCAAAGGATTATTTTTGAGGATGTGGTCAAAGTGCACAAGCCCTCTTTCTACGCAGCTTATCAAATACCTCATCTGTTACATTTGCTTTGAAATCTTTAGAGATTTCTCTAAAATAGACCAGCTCATTGATGTTGATTTGTGCTGCTACACATGATTCTTTAGAAGCTAGATCAGCTGATTGCCCATACGCTCTGCCGATAATTTGGGGTCGATATATAGGGGCGGTTTTGATCATTTATACCCAGGTTATATGATTTGAAACAACAACCTTATCAGCAACTTTATTCCACTGCAAACCCATCAGAGAGCAGTGTAGAGCAGAACCATCTTCACTTTAAAATGTTCAGATTATTAAGAGTCTGTCCTTTAGTCAGGTGATCAACTGAAACATCAAATCGGCTCATGCTGGGGCCGATATTTGCTCATTTTAGTCCATCGCTAGTTGTCACACCTTCATTTAGTCGATGAATCCATTGTCAGGACATGTCTTTAGTCAACCAAGAACTTCTTTTGTGGACTACAGCTCTAATTAAGGGTGAAGTTTGTTTAAAGAAACGAAAATGTCATGTCAATTTCAAATCGACCTCACAAAGTACATATTAATTATACATCATAATGAATGAATGAATGCGATAAATGTATAATATCTTTCTGAAAGGGCTGTGATGCTGCCAAACATACACAAGATGGCAGTCTAGATCCACTTCCAAACACTGGTAACGCAAACACATCATGTATCATTATGCTTTGCTTCTGATAAATTAAAGATGCACAATGTCACTTTTCTGGCATGTTTTTCAAGGTATTTTTGAGCAATAAAAACACCCATCTGACTCACTGTCTGACATGAAATAAGACTAAACTATTTCCGTTTTAGTATTTCTATTTGTTAAATGTCAAAATAATGAGAGAAGATAACAGGATTTTTTCAGACAACTTTTCATGACTTCAAAATCTGACGTTTACATACATTTCTTTAGTATTTGGTACCATTGCCTTTAAGCTGTATGACTTGGCTCAAACATTTTGGACATTTTTCAGAAGCTTCTCACAGTTGGCAGGAATTTTGGTCCATTCCTCCTGACAGAACTGGTGTAACTGAGCCAAGTTTAAAGGCTGCCTTGCTTGCCTTTTCAGGTCTGCTCATGTTTTTTCAATAGGACTGAAATCAGAGCTTTGTGATGATGACCACCCCAAAACATTGACTTTGTTATCCTTAAGCCACTTTGTAACCAGTTTGGCAGTAGAAGACTCATTTGCGCCCAAGCTTTAACTTCCTGGCTGCTTCAGTATTTCCACATAATATTCTTTCCTCATAAAGCATCTATTTTGTGAAGTGCACCAGTCTCTCCTGCAGCAAAACAACCCCACGACACGATGCTGCCACCCCCATATTTCACAGTTGGGATGGTGTTCTCAGGCTTGCAAGCTTTGCCCTTTTTCCTCCAAGCGTAACAATTCTCATTATGGCCAAACAGTTAAATTGTAGTTTCATGAGACCACAGGACGTGTCTCCAAAAATGAACATCTTTGTCCCTATGTGCATTTTCAAACTGTAATCTGTTTTTTATGTTTCTTTTGGAGTAATGGCTTTTTTTCTGGCAGAGTGGCCTCTCAGCCCATGTCGGTACAGTCCTCATTTCACTGTGGATAATGACACACTCTTACAGCTTCAGCATCACCTGCTTTTGTTCTTGGGTTGATCTGTACATTTCGGACCAAAGCAGTATGATGGTGGTGTTTATACTTGTGTATAATTGTTTGAACAGATGAACGTGGCACCTTCAGGCATCTGGAAATTACACAAATCCACAATTCTCTTCCTGATATCTTGGCTGATTTCTTTTGACTTTCCCTAAGATGTTACATAAAGAAGCTTCCAAAGACATGACATCATCATCTGGGTTTTCCCAAATTGTTTAAAGACATAGTAATCTTACTGTATGTACACTCTGACTTTGAAGAAAGTAATGTAAATCTAAACTGGACTGAAGCTCTGTGGAAGGTCCATTGTCATGTCAGAGTCAGGTTACTTCTTTCATCAGCCTTGCAGTGATCCTGTGGACAACATAATACACATTTCTTACATATTTTCCTGTTGAAAAAGAGCCATTCAAAAAGTGCACATTCTTTTTGTCTTCAGGTATCGATTTTTCCAGCTTTTCTCTCATCTCTTTCCTTCTTCTCTTGGGGAGTATTCATGACTCCTCATTCTGCAGAATTCAGTGAAGAAGAGTGCAAAATGGAGCACAAATAAAACAAATCACCACTTTGTATGCAGCAGATAGCATTGGTTCATTATAAGTCTCCACAAGCATGTGCAAAAAACAGCAATTTACACTTATAATTAGGCAATTAAGACTTTTCATGAGAAGAGATAACTATTTATGTGTCGTGTAAGCACTCACATCTGAATGATTTACTCCCAGAGAAAATATTTAAAATGTAAATAAAGGTACACCTTTTGGTCGCGGCTCCATCTCTACCTCATCTTGTCGAAATGCATTAAACTTATCTTGTATTCATTCTATTACTTCTGTTTTATTGCTCAAACGTGCATAGAAATAGATGCATTCTTCCTATTGTGAGTGAGGGTGCCTCTCCACAGATCAGACCTGTAAATGGTGGTGTCACGGAGATAATGCCATACTGTGGAACATTCAAGACAAAGCAATAACATCTCCATGGAGACAAGCAGGTGACAGACTCTCCACCAGATAATTACATAATAGAACACCTTTACAGCTTATTAACTTTTACTGGACCAGAGCAGCATCCTTAAATATTAATAAGGGGCGATGGGTACACCCTCTGTCTGTCCCACAGGACACTGCCCCGTCTGTGGAGTCAGGCTGTTGGAGACTTGCTGATAATAAGCAAAAGTGTATTTACTGACATAAGAGTTCATGCATCAGTGAAGAAATGCAGAGCAGAGTGCGGGTTAGCATACGCTCAAAACATCTATTCATTTGACTAAGTGTGTCTCTGTTGTAATTACTTCAGCTAATGAGCACAGCATCTGGCACATGGAGCTAATTGTGTACTTGTTGTACTACATAGTACATTCACAATAATGATAGTGTAATCCTGATAACTGAGGATGCATCCAGGGTAACTTCCTTATATCTTTCTTTGTAAGCAAAGGCTGTGAAACTGGCTCAGCCCAGAGACAATGTGCACCCTGTGGTAATCAGTGTGATTCACTGTGTTGCTCTTAACCATTTAAAGGAAGCCTGAGCTCTTGTACCTTCTACTTTAAAAAAGGTACAATCACAACTGAACCTGAGCCAGAGCCTAAAGCTGCAGATAGAGGACATATACAAGTGATTCTCATTCTCAGCAAGAACAGACCATTTGGAAAGACTACAGGTGTGTATTGAATTTCCTATTTTATGTAGGTGTTCCAAGTTGTAGCAATTGGTTTCCTTGGTTTCCCTGCACATCCAGACATGTTGCTGTATCATCGTAGTGATGTTCTATCAGTTTTGTCAGAGGGAACAGGTGCAGACTAATCAGAGGAAATTACACCCCATACTTTCCCCCTATGCAGCAGAGAGGCCATTACTCAGGACTGTACACTTCCGACTGGTGCTTTTCTGTGATGATGTCATACTCCACATGGGGCCAAGAGACAATGTCCCCGACTGATTACATTGTACTTTTTGTTGAAATATCTAAAAAGTAAATTCACAAATATCACAAATAGAATGACTAATTCCTATAACTGGCCTATGTTAATGATAATAACAACAACAACAACAACAACAACAACAATAATAATAATAAAGCTGCCAAAGCCTCTCACAGTGCTACACTATAGTCATTATTCATTCACTACACTTGGTGATGGTATCCCACACAGCTGCCCTGGGAAGTCTGACCACCACCAATCATTCACACACACACCACTTTCATACTAGGGTGAAGTGTCTTACCTCTCAACAACAGAACTTGGTCCAAGCAGGAATCAATCCTCTGACCTTCAGGTTGGAGGATTGCCAACTGAGCCACTGTACAAATCTGGCTTTTTAACAAGGTTCATTTTAGCTGTATTAAAATGATTGGCCTACAGAATGTTGTGATGTCGTCTGAAATCATAGACCTCTTTATACAGTCTGTGTCTAGACCACAGCACTATGTAGGCCTAATGGTTTCTAACTAAATGGACCTACTCATTTCACTGCAAGTCAAGTAATTATTTTATTTCATTTTTATCTGTATGTAAGATTTTGATTTTAAAATCCATAAACATGAACCAAGACACAAGGAAGCACCTGCAGCCAAACATTAATCAGTGCTAATGCAGCCTCTGCAGCTGAGACATGACCCGTCCACACAGGCCCTGAGACATAACCTGTCCCTTTATGCAGGTTAAGACATGAGCAGCCCAGCTCCAGTTGAGATTTTCATATATTTTGGATTAGTGACAATTTACCTAACATATAAAAAAGTAAGGTTATATTTAGCCTAACAGAGTGCTGAACACAAAGTCAAGTTTTTTGGGAACTAACGCCCTCTTGTGACCACGTGACCTGCTTTCTGGAGTGGACACAGTGATGGTCCTGGTCCGATGTGTCCCTGCTGGCTGCTCTGTGTAGCACATCAACCCATAGAAGAAAAACGAGGCAAAAGCAGGCCGCCCAGCCCGTGTGTTCAGTCAGGAGGGAGGAACTCGTCTGCGGATCAGTGTGCGCACGCTGCACCGCCCGCCCTGTCCCTCCCTCTGTCTCCCTGTCTCTCCCTCTGCCTCCCTCTGTCCCGGAACGCGCGTCTCCTTCCCTCTCTGTATTTACAGCCTTCCGCCAGCATTCAGACAGAAACACGGGTCCCTGGTGGTGTTTTGGGTGGAGGAATGCGCAGGCTGACGCGGGTGTGAGCCGGAGAAAGAGCTGAACATGGCTTCGTTGCGGATGGTTGGTAAAGTTACGCTGGGACTTCTGGGAGCACTTCATCCCCCTCGCGCTGCTCTCAGAAATGCTCCTCCGATTACACTTTTTCACCAGGTAATCACCGCCTTCAGTCGAGCTGTGTTTTTTGATGTGATGAGCCTGTTGTTGTTTTAAACTCAGAGTTTCAGACGGGTGTGCTCATTAGGTTACAGCAAGATCCGGTTCAGTTTTGTAACTTTTTGGTTTGATGCTGCGCGTTGTCACGGAAGAACAACTCCACGAGCTGTGGTTAGTTTGGTCTCTCTTGTATTTATATGATCATTGTGGCTGGTATGTGGCTAGGCTGCTTTATGAAGTCTTATTGACAACAGCGCACCAACAACAAACTCCAACTTCCCTGCTCAAAGTTACGCATCAGATCAGTGCAAACAGATGTCTGTGGACTATGCTTCAGTAGTTAGTCCATGCTCCTGTGGTCCATGCTCCTGTAGTCCATGCTTCTGTAGATCATGCTCCTGTGGTCCATGCTCCTGTGGTCCATGCTCCTGTAGTCCATGCTTCTGTAGATCATGCTCCTGTGGTCCATGCTCCTGTAGTCCATGCTCCTGTAGTCCATGCTCCTGTAGTCCATGCTCCTGTAGATCATGCTCCTGTGGTCCATGCTCCTGTGGTCCATGCTCCTGTGGTCCATGCTCCTGTGGTCCATGCTCCTGTGGTCCATGCTCCTGTGGTCCATGCTCCTGTGGTCCATGCTCCTGTGGTCCATGCCCCTGTGGTCCATGCTCCTGTGGTCCATGCTCCTGTGGTCCATGCTCCTGTGGTCCATGCTCCTGTAGATCATGCTCCTGTGGTCCATGCCCCTGTGGTCCATGCCCCTGTAGTTCATGCTCCTGTAGTTCATGCTCCTGTAGTCCATGCTCCTGTAGATCATGCTCATGTGGTCCATACTCCTGTAGTCCATGCTCCTGTAGATCATGCTCATGTGGTCCATACTCCTGTGGTCCATGCCCCTGTGGTCCATGCCCCTGTGGTCCATGCTCCTGTGGTCCATGCTTTATGCTTTATACCAGTTGTTGCAATTTGTTTAAAACTGAAATATGGTTTAAAGCTCCTATATTACACAAAAGTGATTCTTGTGAGTTTAAGACATGTTTCAACATTGTTAACTCCTCAAAAACAGACCTGCAGTTGTGTTTTGTTTCACACATGTTTGAGTAACACTTTATTATTAGTCCGTCTACATCTCCAAAGCTCAAAATGCTCCGTTCCACCGTCATGAAGTGGTAGTTTAGTTTAGTTAACAACTCCTTTTACCTGTAGTTCAGTAGAGATTGGCAAATTCAGGGCTGAAATCATCCAAATGAGTCTAGAGTGTTTTCTGCTTGAGAGAAGAACTCAGCCTAAATGCACAGGGTCTCTGTGTTAAACATGTTACAATGAAACAAAGCACAACTTTAGGTATATTATGTCATATTATCTTATGAGTTTTTAAACTTCAAACCACACAGCACTCGTCTAATCTGACCTGTTAGACTTGCAAAAACATGGCTTGAAGAATGTCAACTTCTTCCTTTGTCATCTTTGTAAAATAATGGACTGTTTGTAGATCTAGAGAAACTCAAACGGAGGGGTCCAAGAGGCTGTTGGTGTAGGAAGTAAATCAGAATTTGCTGTCAGAGGGTTTGCTGCTCCTCTGAGCTGTTTTGACAAAATGCTCATGCTGCAGAAGAGGCTGTCACTTCTCTTTGGGGCTTAAGTCTAAACAGAGCCTTAATATGACACATACTATGGCAGTTATTTTATTCTGTGTATGCTGTAACCATGAAAAATTACATGGTTTAATGCATAAGAAAAGTGGATGATAACAGAAAGAATGGCAGGATATTTTCAGTGAAACACAATGCACTTTCCACAGAGCAGAGCTGTTAATAGGTGAGTTTATCCTGTAATTTATTTTCTTAGTCATGTGGACAGACATGGCAGAGGTTAGGTACTGTAACCAGTCAAGGCTGGCAATGAACAAAATGCTGCTACATGTACTAAAACATGTTTTGTTGCCAGGCTGGTGAGTTCTATAGTATTCAGTCACTTTTATGAATGTAATTATCAAATACCAATGGGGTGGGTGATATGACATACTGTTTTGCAGATGTTTTGTCCAGTCACTGCGGTCCACTGCTCTTCCTTTGCCAAAGTGCAGCCCACGTGGTGCTGAGCCACACTGGACCTTGCTGGGGAAGAGTACATTGGGATAGTTCACTTTGAATAATGGAAACACCCCAAACTGAGCCATCCTGTACCACTCCTAAGGACATGCACATGAAAGAAGAGTAACACAGTCTTTAGTGTCCTATGTTGTCTGCTTGACTCATGATGACTCTTCAGCAGCAGTGACTAAGACTCGACTTTACTATAAAATAGGAACAACATTGGGTGCTTTCTGTTAAAAGGATTAACAAGATATCATTTTATCAGGTTCTCACTCAGTTTGTACCTGTTACATTTGTAACATCACTTTCTTTTTTTTTTTCTTTTTTTTTTTTTTTTATGAAGCATCGTGTAAAGTCACATTTCCTTCTCCGAGATGTAAATGAGAGTAGACTTCAAGGAGAGAATTAGAATTAGTGATAATCATTAAAAACGATAGATTTTGGTCAACGGTACAAACCAACTTCTTAATTGTTTCTTATGAATTTTTTGTATTTATTTTTCTTTGCTCAAAGCTGAAGCTTGAACTTAAAACCTTTAGTCAGGATGTTACCACGAACATGGTAAAAATATCTCCTCAAATCATATGAAAAGTACTTTTTACTTTTCAGTCCAGTTCAAAAATATAGTTGAGTAGAATGTACAGACACTACTCTCAAATGTAGTCAAGTAAAAGTAAAGAATATTGACTGTGAGATGTACTTAAGTACAGATACCTAAAAATTCTACTTGAGAACAGTACTTTACTACTTGTACTTTGTTATATTCCACCACTGCTGCCGGCTCTACATGCAAAATGACTATACAGTAACTTTTATAAAATTGTACAAGAAGATGGGATTTAAGGAGGTTCAGTGTAAGAAAAGGAAACACTGACATTGTTTTGACCAATGCAAATGAACATTAAGGTTTACCGATATTTTGAATCCGATATGTAGAGCTGATTACCAAACAGTAAAGTAAATCTACTTTAAACTGTTACGATACACTGCTCTACATTAGAAAATATATCTGAATGAAATAATGTCAATAGCAAAGATTGATTTCTTGACATCTCCATCCCCTTTCACTACAAACTAGGGCTAAGAAGTAAGATCTCAAAACTGTAAGCTGTCTTCAGTTACATTTGTACAGATATGTAATCTCATTTCAATAGTTTAAATTTGACCTTTGAGACCTTTTTACAATGCCAATTGTTGAATTGCACAATAACAATAACTCTGCTTTGCAAGTGAGAAAGTAATTAGTGAACTTCACCATAATCCTTGATTTTATGATCTGCAATTATTAAAAACACAAATTAATCAAATGAATTCATCTACCTGCCAGCCCTACTTCAAACCTCACCCAGAGAACACAGTCACATTTTGTGCAGTGCTCTATTTGCACTGAAACAACAAAGATTTGTGTATCTTCTTTAGTCAGGTGATCTGCCCAAAATATCAGGCTGTGCTACTGACCTTATTCCAGCAGCTGCCATGGGATCTGCCATTATCAAGGCATTTTGATAATGGCAGACAATGATAATTATTATTACCATTATCATTGCCATTGTTATTATCACTATTGCTATTATTGCATCATTTTTCAATCTCTACAGCAGATAAGTTCTGTATAGATACAAAGTGATTTTCAAGCAGAGAGAAATGTTCACTGTTGACTTGTTAGTGCACAGCTTTTAGTCCAGCTTTTATCATTTTTGTAATATTTAAGTGGCAAGATTTTTCTCTTGTTCCAGCATTAGCCGGAGTGCTAACATACAGAAGTGCAGGCTGGTAGCAGTCAGAATAGTGGGTGGGGCAGAAGGAAGTGAGTAGTATGGAGCTTTATAGCAGAACTTGGTAACTTCAGAGATAGAGCTCCCCATGCAGCTCCCTCGTGAGAATACACTACCACTGAACAGAACCAGAACATTATTGGCAGTATAATCCGCCCAGAGACAGCAGGGGGAGAAGACGGGACGCTTCAAACACCCCAAAGATACATATTTAGCCCTCACAGGGTTGGTGGTTGTGCTACATGGTCCAATATCCTGACCAGCCAGTATCTGTGTATTCCTCGCTGGCAGGATGTGAAATGAGGTCACCTTTTACATAAGAGGGACTTGTTCTATAGTCTGCATTGTTCACTGTGGGAGCAGAGCTGTTGGAGAATAAACCCAGCTGAAACTGTCAAAAACTACTGTGACCTGCTGCCAACCTCTCACATGCTCAGGACAGACTGGATTAAACATGTGCTTATTGTTGTGTTCTTTGTTTTATAGGTCAAGTAGTAAGTAACCACTAATGTAAATTTGCAAGACTGAAATAAAGGCAGTTACTTTTATATTTTCTTGCTGCTGCACCCGGCCTCTCAAAACACCTGAGTGCTTTTCAACACACTTGTATTGATTTGTTTGTAAGTATATTCATAAAGGTGCTGCGGTCACTCCAAATGCTTACTTGGCGTGCTGTACAAGTGGATGTGCAATCACATTTTTCAGTGTTTTTCTAAAGAGTACAGGGTCACTACCTGTTTGGTATAGCTTCTGTTGAATGATTCATTGTTTTAGTTTTGAGCTAATCCATTAATTTATTCAGACTGGTTACACACATTAGCTGTTCTAATGTGTCTATGATTAAAAGAGTGGAACAGTATATTGGAGAAGGCTTCTGCTCGGTGCATGAGTGTGAATGCAAAATTAGATTTCCCTGTAAAGCATTAAATTCTCCTGTGGCTCTTTAGAATTCACAGGTCATGTTAGCATGGCAAGAAGCCTTAGTTAATGGAGCGATATCTTCTTCCAGAGGGAAGAAGCTTGAACGGGGCTCACCAGGATGGCCAGAGGCATCATTGATAATTTGAAGAGCTCGGTCTACATTTGTAAAGAGCTTGTAGACAACTAGTCAATGTGTTGTGTTTGGAATGCACGATGGCATTTATCTGGTGTAGGGTCTGCCACCTGCTTTTCTCCATGGTTTGATTTGCCTAGAATTGTCCACAGTATGACAGTGATCTTGCATTTATTAATTACATGTGTTTTTATTGCTCAGTAACACCTTGGGGAAAAAAAAAATAGTGTGAGAGAATCAGACTTGTAACTTGACCTAAAGGCTTGTCTTCAGGGGACATCCCCACAATGTGGAACATTCCAGTAAAGGCAACATCATCTCCATGGAAACAAGCAGGTGACAGACCCCCACCAGAAAAGTTACATATTGCATCTTAACAGCTTCACTTAAATCTTGTGCTATCTACTTTGCAGTGGAATCATTGTATTTGTTGTTTGTTCCACCCTGAAGCAATCGCACGCTCAAACAGCTTTGAGATACAGAGATGCCTGACATTTTTATGTGAACACTACATTTGCTTTCTTCTACCTTTCATCGCCCGCCTGTCTCATAAGACTGTGGAATCTTTACTGCTGTCTAAACACCTGTTTCTATTGCATTTGGGAATAGCTAAGTTATTCCTGCATGCTTTGCTAAGAAAAATGCTCCTCCTTATTGATGATTTTAAACAGCAGCCCACACAACTATAACATTATGTGTAGTGCAGTGATGGCAGTTTAAGCAAATCTTATTTTCACAAATATGTGGAATGCTACTTATTAAAAAAAGTCTTAATGAAAAAAGCTAAAGATTGTGTTTTATTGTTCCATCCTTTCTCCAGACTTAGTTAGACCCTGATGTATGTTTTTAGTTATGGGTTTGGTCACTTATATTGTAAACTTTAAGATGTTGTGCAAACTGTTCAGACATATCTAAGTTCATTGCAATTCAACACAGGTCAGTAGTTGTTCAGTTTGTCTGCTTGTGGTGGATGTGTATATTAACTATTTGTGTGATACTCTAGTGAGAACAGGAGTTTCCCTTGGTTTCTAGCACAAGATAATAAAACATATCTATGTTTCAGTTTCAGAGCCTTTGGCACTGTGCCACACTCGCCTGTTCCTACCCCTTCCACTCAGAGGAAATAAAGCTTATTACTGTGATAACTCTCTGTAATGGGGTTAAGTGACTTGCATGGCTCCCTGATACCCCCCGGGCCGATAGATAGCATCATCTGACATATTGACTCCTCCATTCAAATATAATTACAATGATTCTAAGTGACACTTTTACAACATGAAGATGGAATTTCTTTGATAGATTATAACTGGTCACCTCTTAAACATGTTGCCAGGATGAAATGAATGGATCCCACAGTAATGTCTTTCCTGTAGTAGGGCTTACTTGATATTTGGGAATAATATGTAATTGTGATTTAAATTTATGTTTTAATAATATAATTTTGCTCAAAATTAATTTTAAAATGTCCAGAAGAATTGACAAAAAGACTGAAATGGGCCTATAAAGTCACAAACTAATACAAGACTCGCATGTATACATCTAAACAGTTTGTTTGCAGAAAAGGAAGGTGGGAAGTATTTTGTATTCTGTCTCACATCTTGTCATATTATATTTGCAGTATTCATCTCCCATGCTGCCCAAAAACTGCTTTTTGAAATCCAATCAAAAGCCAAACTGCCTCCTGCTTATAGTCTCTCAGTAACATATTAGCCCATATTATTGATGGATGGGTGACTGTGGCGACATAACTTGATATTTTTTAAGAATATATGGTACCTGTTTCCACATGGGTAATATCCAAAACCGCCCTCCCTATAGTATAAGAACAATCTATAAAGTCATTACATCTTAGACTGAAAATTGATCGCTAGGGAAGGGAATTACGTTGGAATTGCCTAGTCAATCACTGAATGAAGAGCATTACATGTGACAAGATGCCCTCTAGATCCACCCTCCAAGGTAGACGGCGAACGTCTTATCTTTTGTAAAGCACAAGTGCACACAATCCACTCCTCAAACCCCATTCCACATCCTGTTTATTTTAATTTAACTTGGACAACTCCATCAGCCCAAGTTTGTGTGGAGTATTGGATGAGAGTGGAGGCAAATGTGCTGATAGAAGCCCAAAACGTGATTTGTGAGGAAGTAATAAATGGGCCAATTAGTTAGAGAGGGCTTCCATCACTCAGCATGGGTCCAGAAAAGAGGTAGGCTGGATTAAAAGTCTGAACAATGTCTGTTTGAACAATGAATCATATATTTTTAATACTAATGCACATACAGTTATAAATAGTAGTGCGGTTGGTTTGTTGTACTACATATTCAGGCCAAAGAATAAAATAAGGCTCTCCGACAACAAGGGGGACAATGCAGTTTTTATTAGGTTTACAATCAATCTGGGACAACCTCAAACTGAGATAAATGAATGTGTTATAGAGAGGGTGACTGCTGAATCTGTGGGGTACTGGCATCTACCTCGTTCGTTGGCCAAGTCCGTGCCAGGGGACTTGTGACTCCTGCCATTGCCCTTTAAAGTCAATATGATGCCTATGAAATATACCATAAAAGTGTCTAGAAAATTGTTTGTAAGACCGATGCAGGATAAGTCTCTGCTGTAATGGATTTCGTCCCCCTTCACTGCACTTCCAACAGATGTGCTGCACTGCAAGTATACCTCAGGGCCTAGTGCTGGTGTTGGGACGGAGCCATGTCGGACTGGGACCCATCTTGATGTCGTCATGGGGACTGTGAAGAATTTAACTTTCAGAAAAAAATGTGGTAATCTGCCTTAAACTTTGCATCTGTTGTAAGGTTGGTTTGCCTCAAGGCTAATTTAACGTGCCAAGTGTTTGTTTTTTTTGGGTTTTTTTTACCCTTTTTTAAACACTTTTGAATTTTCAAAAGTCATACTTATGTTTTTAAATGTTTTTCTCAAATCACAAAAAAAAAAAAAAAATTGCTCAATGTGAACACACTAAGTGAAATATATTTTTACCTGATATTATTTTGAATCGTTCGAAATTTATATTTTGATCCAGAGGCAATACTTCACGGACCCAAATGCATTGCAGTTAAATGGTGTGTAGATTTCTGTGCTTTGCCATTTATTGCTTGCTAACTTATTTACATATTACAGAGCCAGTGAGCCTTGGCTTCAACCATTTTAAGGTCCATTGAGAACAGAGTGAAATGCCAGAGGTGCTCTGTGGTGGGACAGTGAGAGCAGTGTGGCTGAGGCCTTGTTATTGAGGATAACTGCAGAGCATCTCTGAGTGTAGCAGGTGGATTGATGGATGATACTTGTTGTGTAGTGTGTAGCAGGCAATTGGTTTCTGCAGCTTTAGAGATGTCTGAATAGATGGATTCAAACTCCACTGCTGTTGGAGAGTCAGTGATGTTTTCCGAAATGTTACACAGGAAAAATAACCTCGTCACAAACTTAATATTAGTACTAGGTAATAATGTAAGGTAAATAAGTGAGAACATAATTTAAAGTTTACTTAAGTTTTGTAATAACATCACGTTTTACACAGTCCATATCGACCGACACATTTGTATTCCTGATATTTGCATGTTTTAGATTTTGTCTGTTGGCTCTAAACCTCGATAATTGGCTGAAATTTAGTTTGGGCCAGCTCCCGAGTAAAGGGAATACATGAAGCTTTGTTTTAACAGAATTAGCTGTAGTCCACCAGAAGGGGGCTCTTCACTGTATGTGGTACACTGCTGTGGTAATTGTAGGAAATCACAGGGAAACAGATGCTATTGGTATTTTTAAGACTAGTGCATTGTGTAAACGGTAACTTGGATATACATTTTCTATTGTAAAACTGGTTGAAATCTTCAGAATATACCCCACACTTCAACCCTGTCAGAGCTTATCGGCCTTTGGGAGCAACAGATAAAAAAGATTTGTCATTGGGCCATAAATAAGCTCATAATGATTTGGTGGAATGTTGTTGCAGTAGAGTATAGTGTTGTATTTTATATCCCCTGTGCATTTTAGAGTCACAAAAGGTTGCTTGTCTTTCTAAGGACCAAATGGTGAAATTGACTGATGACACTGTTACTGTATAACTTTCAAATAAAACATAGGGCCTTTTAGCTGTAGCTTGCACCTTATTCCTCATCAATCCTTATCGTAGCTTCCAGCGGCAACAAAGACTTTCTACGTAATCCAATTTATGTTTCCTTCCTTCATTTGTCATCATCGCCCCGGTCTATTTATCACATTTTGCTCATTTCCCTCAGCCTTCAGAAGTGCCTGCAAGATAGTGTAAGTCATCCTGCCCTGATATCATATGTATGCACACTCAAGTCATTCCTGGTTCATATCAAGGCCCTTTTTAAAGCAATGAATTAAAAACACTATAGGAAGGTGTATGAGGGGGCAAGCTTGAACAGAGGCATAGCTCAACTCTGACAGCAGGGGTCTGTAATGAGTGACCCGCGGGGGGGGAGAGAGCAGAGCAAAAGAGGAGGAGGAGGAGGGCAGTTTGTCACCGGCTTGGGCTGTCTGTTTTCTGTCCCCATTGGCTGGACATAAATAACTGAAGTATAGCTAAAGGGGGCGTACGTTTTCAGACGTTTGTGTTGTGGCAAAGGCAGTGATTCGATGATGAGGAACAGATGGAGTCGAATCATTCCCCGTTGATCTAAATTGTCTCCTCAAGTGTGTGAAGGGCGATGCGTAGAGGGTGACCAGCATGCACTCAGAATATTGATTAGATCGAAGAATGTACAGGACAAGAGTTTTATCTGGTGAAAGGTCAATGTTTGTCTAAAAGAGAAGCATTTGGCAGTGGAATATTATTATGATAAACCAATAGCTTAGGTGCTTTGCTAAAGTGTTGTATCTGCTGTGATGCACCTCCAACTTTTCTAATGAGGCACAGTGGCCAATTGTCTAAATTGCAAGGGTTTGGGAAAGGTTTGAACTATGGACATTCCACTTTATCGCAGTAATATGCAAGTAGGGATGCACCGATCCAGCTTTTTCAGTTCCAATTTTGATATTATAGCTTTAAATATTTGCCGAAACTCAATATGAACTGATACCAGTGCAGAGACTGAAAACGGCGCATATTTCATTTAAACAAACATAAAATAAGACAAAACATATCCAGATTTGTTATGTAGTAGTTGTTAATCTCTTAAGTTACTACAGAGCTGCTTTGTATAAAACGTTATGAGACTTTCTGGGAAAATTATAATCTGTAAATAATCTTATTACATCGATGTATATGTCCAACCAGGATATTATCTGCACTGATATTTGGAAGCAGATATCCGGTCCAGCAAGTATCTGTGTTGATATTCAATACTGACATCAGACCGTTGTATCTCTAAATGCAAGTTGTTATTCTTATTACATAGATTTGCTGTGCCATTCCAGTACCATAATAAGTATTTTCAATATTCTGAAATGATCTTGTTTTACATTTATTTACTCTGACTAATAACTTTATCATTTTTATTAATGTCAGTTTTCATTTACATACGATGCTTGGACATTGTTGTGCCGTTGAGTCTCATGTTACATTGTGCCATGGAATCTTGTGTCACTGCCCCAAACTGTACCAAAGACATAACTCCGTAGATGGTGTTTTTCTGACGCTCCTCCTCAGGGCTTGCAGCGTCATGCATGTCTCATAACATGTGCTGGGTGTGCCTGTAATTTCCCTGTTTGTCCGGGCTTGTTTCCATTCATAGCTTTGCACACTATTAACATGCCATGCTTTCTTTTACTAAAACAAAGTCAGTGAAAAGGTTCAGACTGTGTTGTAGAGCTTTTTTTTTTTTTTTTATTAGAAGTGTTCACCCCCAAAAAAGTGCAAGTAGCAGTTTGTCTTACAGTTTGTCTCTATAGTGAACAATGAGGTTTCTGTTCTCATTTTGAATAACAGACCCGGGTTTAAATACACACTATTACAGCATTTATAATCCCATACTACTGGGATGCAGTTATACAGTTCACAGTTTGACACGGCTACATTCCACATTACACATATATTATATTATATATTATTACATTATGGATCTACATACATACATACATCTCAACATTTTATTCAATAACACAATCTCTACCCTTTATGGAGCTAATTTTGTTTGTATATTCTGCAAAAGTATATACTATTAACAGGTTTGAATAGTGACGTGTGCTTACTCCTGTACTGCATTGTGAATCATTCATATGATTCATAAATACAGTATAATGAGTATGGTTGCATCTCTACTACTGTTACCGTACTGGGCTGTTGTCTGCGGTAGAATAATACATATTGTGCCTTGGCCTATAGATACACAGGCTTATGAACGTGGCCAAGGAAATGACTACAATTCATCAGAGCTGTTTCTCCGCCACAGTGGGCACGTCGTGTTGATTTAGCGCCAGGCCAATATGGCTGCACACAGCATATGAAGTGCCTGCAGTCACTCAGCTGTTGGTCACCGATTCTGCACACACATGTACACACATGTACACACACGGACACATACACACAGACACACACATGTACACCCCTACACACACACCCCTACACACACATGTACACACACCCGTACACACACATGTACACACTTCACCAAATAGAAGGCAGTGGTGCAGAGCGGTTGTTTTCACCTTAACTTGGCTCCACTGGACTGAGAATAAAATGAGGTCCAGATACTGTTAGGATGTAAAGTGTGTGGATGGTGGTGTTAAAGGGCAGTTTTGTTACCTATGCATTTATGTGTCGCCACAAGCAGTCACTCCATTTGGTTTTGATGAAAAAGCCCAAGATATCAATCTGTTGAGTGAGGTCAGGTCACTGTTTTATATGCATACAGAATTGTGCTGTGCATCGATGAAACATATAGTTGTTCAATAAATGTAAATGAACCTTATGTGCATATATTTGTTAGTCGTTATGTAGTTTAGAGCACAGAGAAGAAGTAGATTTTAAACAAACATCTTCTTCCATCTCCTCCATCTCTGGGTCTCCGAGGAGACCCTCAGGGGTGTGTTCTGTTGCCTCTTCTGTTCATACTGTACGTATGGAGAGTAGATTCCTGGTCAAATTTTCTGATGGCATGTCCCAGTTTATATCATATTAGCTTTACTCTGCCATTCCCCTACTGTGTAACCAGAACACCCAACATTGTGAAAGATAATCTCTCTGACGATGTGACAGTTGTAAATTTGTGATTCTTCTTCTCACAGTAAATAAGATGGCATGTTTAGATTTTCCCTACAAAGAAGAATATTAAAATGTAATATATCACATTGAATAAGCTGCACAATTTAATATCACTGTTGACAAGGTTGGTAATCTTGTGTTTGGAGAGATGCAGTTCATTTCAGATGATCTGGAAGCTGGTTTCACTGTTTGGTTCAGAATAAATTAAGTGCTGAAGATTATTCTTTGAGTTGTATACATAATTAAATTGTCAATATTAAAGGGCATTACAGTAATGATAGTAAAGTGTTTTTATCTAGTCAAGTGGCTTATGTTTCTGATAACACAAATCTCCTTATTTTGTTGCACTAGCCTGAAAGCAGCAGCAGCAGAAAGTGGTGAGGAACATCGTTGCATTAAAATGCATGCAAGTTGCCTCAGTGCATACATACTTTTGCTTTTTATGCTTTTTAACTTATGATCTGCATCACTGGAATGCCAGTCGATTTTATATTTACATTTATCCAGTTAATGTAAAATTTTGTGTGTCAAGTGGAGCTGAGTACCTGCTGAGTAATTAGTTGTGCCTGTATGTTTGTCTTTTCAGGGTGCGCACAGCCATTTGATCTAACACTAAATTTATGTTCTATAGAGTCTTTTAGCACTGTGCTGTTTACACTACAGGCTGCTAAAAGCCATTATCTGTTGGACATCATTTGTTTTTGAGCTCTCTTCATTGCTCATTGACTATAGTATGATTGATTCGGGCCAGCAGTACTCTGGGATTCATACATATTCATTAGAGGAAGAGCACTTTGCAAATCCACAGGCCACACACACACTTCACTACACTCCGCTTCCTTCCCTGGATCCTTTTAAAGTGTTTGCACAAGTGCCTGTTCAGTTTACCAAGGGAAGAAGGTCTTGTGAAGACACAGAACACTTTTCTATTGAACTGTTTGTTGTTTTTCTCATGTATCTTTTCTTCTCAGGTTCACCACAGAGGGATTTTGCGGGGACAACGCCAGGCTTTTTTCTGCAGTGCAGCCTCTCCCTCAAGTGGTAATATGTTATTACTGCATTATTTGAATAAAGATAGGGGTTGGTGACACACATTACAACTTGTAATAATGTTAATCTGCTTGTCTCTATGAGATGTTATGGTTTTAACAGAAATGAGCCGCAATATGGTAATACATTTATTATATCTTGCCTTTATTAAAGCAGATCTATTGTAAGCTTTTAACCATGTTTTAGTTGTTTCCTCTTGTTTTCCCCCTTTACACTTTCGAAGTTGTATTTGGAGTGATTTGTGCATGTTTGAGTCTTTAATCTCTTATCAAGACGCCATATTGACCATCAACCCCCACTTTCACCGGCACACGCCCACTGCTCTGTCCTTACTTCATTCTTCAATTTTATTTTCTTAATCGGTGATTGGCCTTAGTTTATTTTGTTAGAGGTTCACCGTAATTGAAATTTATCAGGTGTTGACAGTAGGTCAAGGTTTTTGCATAAAATTGGCCTACTGTATGATAATGACACACTGCCCAAGAATGCAGTATACTCTGAGTAGCTTTTGTTCCACGGAAATAGTTGATTCATCCCTTAAGTATTATTGAAGAAAGATAATGGCACACCCATGTTTTGTACTTTACTGATCCCCATACTATTATACACAATATTGGATTAAAAAAAAAATAATTCCATTGTAATTTATAGTGCTCACTCTGTCTTTTGCAGATGTCTCCTTGAAATACAAATATGACCGCCTGGTTCTGGAGGTGCTGCTGCCATCCAGGAATGAGAAGTGTGTGTTCTTTTTGAGGCCCATGTTGATGAATGTGGGCGACCTGATCAGTGATCTGCAGAAGGAGGACCCTGGAGTCAGCGCCTCTGTGCTGTCCAAGGGTAAAGTGCGCTACACACAGGGGTAAAGTGCGCTACACACAGGGGTAAAGTGCGCTACACACAGGGGTAAAGTGCGCTACAAACAGGGGTAAAGTGCGCTACAAACAGGGGTAAAGTGCGCTACACACAGGGGTAAAGTGCGCTACACACAGGGGTAAAGTGCGCTACACACAGGGGTAAAGTGCGCTACACACAGGGGTAAAGTGCATCTTGTGATCTCTCCTGGGCACTATTCTAGCCCTCCTTATGGTTAGTAATGCAAGAAAATAAAAGTTAACATGGCAATCTAAATATATTATGTGTTAACAGTTGATGCTTCATAGTGTAATATCCCCTCTACAACCTAAACCCAAACCTTAAAGCTGATTGTCACAACACGGAAGGAGGAAGTAATTATGTAAATTTGTCAAACTCATTCCTAGCTTTCACAAATAATAATTGCTAACTGGTCTGTACACAGGCCCCAAAAAGCAAAAACCGTGCTGAGAGAAGAGGCTTTATGACTCAGACAGATCAGGAATTACATACAAATGACAGGAAACGTGTAAATCATGTGTAAAGACTTTTTGTCTAAATATGTTCTATTAGGATGTCCTCAAGCGAATGCACTTTTCAGACAGCAAAGTGAGCGCTGCTTTTGGCTCTTAACAGGTTGATGAGAAATAATGTTATTATTAGCTGCAGACTGCGCAAAGTGGTTTCATTTAGTCACAAACTGTTGCTTTTGACCCCATAAGAAAGGCAGATCTCTGTGAATTGAGTGTGTACACAGGTTTTAGTTCCCACAATGTGATAAATACCCACCCACACACATTATTCACATTTTTAAAGTACTGTATACAGCCCAGCGCCTGACTTCTGGTTTTTCAAGTTCTGCGTAAAGTAGCCGTAAAGCCTGAACAGCAGCGTTCAGTAACTGGCTTCTTGCCCGCAGAAGATAATTTCATGAACCACTAACCCATAATGGCGCTTGTTACAAGGTTTTCTAAAATTTTATGTTTCAAAACACACTTTATAAAAGACACATGCTTGATTTATTCCAGATTAACATTTAGATGAAAAGTTACTGTGTGTGATGCATAGAGTAGACCACAAATCCACAAACAAATGGTATCACTGTGTATTATTACTGCTTTGATCTCAAATTGACTTTCTGCTGTATTTTTATATTTGTTGGCAGATGGAGAGCGTGTTGCAAACAGTACACTCTTAGAAACTCTGCTGGACAAGGACTTCAAGCTGGTCATCAATGACAATGTGCACGATGTCCATTCTCCTGAGAAGGGTACACATTTCGAAGATTTGTACTTGTTGTGTTGCACTGTTTCACAATTCACATTTTTTTCTGCAGTGGCCATTTCCAGTGAACATGCCCTAGAGCTGGAAGACATGAAACATATGGTACATTTGCTGCACACTGCCCTAAATCTTCCAGAACATCACCTACAGAAAGAACGAGAGTTACTGGAGAAACTAGACTCACTCAAACAAGAGCTGTCCCCACTGGAGAAGGTAACTATATTTAACTATGCGTAACTTCCACGATGGAGGGTGCTTGTCTACCTGCTTGTCTCCTTGGAGATGTTATTGCTTTGCCTGAGATGTTCCATAATATAGCACCTTTATTCACTACAGGTATTTTTAGGTGTGAGCAGGGTCACCTCTCCACAGATCTGACCTGTAACTTGGCCTATAATGGCGTCATATGGTTGTCTTTGTGGAGATGGATGAGTTTAATTAAGCAATACTGTGGAACTTTTCAGGCAAAGCAATAACAACTTAATGGAGACAAGTAGGTGATGGACCCTTCACCTGAAAAGTTACATAGTGCACCTTTTAAAATACTGTACATGCCATTTAAACAATCTTTTCTTTAAAAAAATAGTGGTTCAGATTGTTTTTCTATAAATAAAAAGCACTTGTTATTTTCAGATGAAGGCCGACCTGTCCCGTAAAGCTGAGTTCCATTCCTCCAAGGCCCTGTGGACGGGGATGGCCCTGCTCTCTGTCCAGGGTGGGGCTCTGGCCTGGCTCACCTGGTGGGTCTACTCGTGGGACGTCATGGAGCCTGTCACGTATTTCATTACTTATGCCACAAGTATGGGGGCTTTTGCGTACTACGTCCTCACCAAGCAGGCAAGTCTCAGTGCACTCCTCCTGTTTAGATCTGTATTTGCATAAAAAATGGCACAGATGATTTTACACTTCAAGGAGCTGTATGTATATTTGACTTTAAATTTGATAAACGTGACCTAAATGCATCCTCAGGGTAAATATGTTAAATATAGCTTTTACTGATCACAGTTCTAATGCTGATTTATTCTTAATTACAAAAGCATTAGACAGACACAAGTCTCAAATGCAGAGCACAGTTGGTTTAAACCTAAAATGCCTCCCTCTGATCTGAATGGTCACTACCTAAACCCCAGCACCTGCAGCCAGGCATTAATCAGTGCTAGTGCAGCCTCTGCAGCTCAGAGAGTGAATTCTGGAGATTCTGAGCTTTGCAATGAGGCCTGTCCATATACTGAGGAAAAACATTTTTGTGCTCACTGGCAACCCAGGTTCTGTTGTGACTGTAGTATCTGTTTTTAAAGCCGTTAGAGTGCAGCTACTTCAAACAGAAATTTTAAATCTACATGATTACGGTAGACATACATTTTCTTGGAATGTTTGTTTGTATCTCTTCTTAGCTGTGAAATGTAATAATGTGTAAGACTGCTACACCTGTAATGTTGGTTTCTATTGATTTTTCTTCAGGATTATATATATACAGATGCCAAGGACAGACAGTTTCTGCGATACTTTTACAAAGGTGCTTCCAAGGCAAAGTTTAATGTGACAAAGTACAACAGTCTAAGAGAAGAACTGGCACAGGTTGGTTAATGTTGCTCTGCGGGTTTTATCCCATGTTTCAACCCAAACATAATTAAAACAAGCTTTCTCAAGTAAAGAATCCTTTCTTTTAGGTAGAGGATGATCTGAGACGTCTGAGATACCCCACTCAACTTCAGCTACCACTGGAACAAATTCAAATAAAGCCATGAACATTAAATTTTGAAACCAGAGTATTTCCAGAAAATACTTGTATGACACATTTTCATCATGATGTTATGTTTACAGTTCCTTCTATTTGATAATGCGAAAGATAATAACTACTTGTATACTTGCCTGTATAATTTGAAAATGTCTTGCATATATTTGCTCCTACCACTAGGAATGACAAAAGTTATTAAAAATCTTTTTTGCTATACAAGGAAATGGAGCTGTGCTTTCTATGTGTTGTCTGTGTAATCCCTCAGTCGTCCAGGTCTGATCCATGGGAAAAGAAAAATTCAAATCTGTCTCTGGACAAAAAGTTGTTGGGAGTGAAGAAGCATATTGGCCATCCCTAATAGCCTGTAAGCTCAGAGGTGTGAGAGTACCATTAGGGGCAGGAATGATTATGCTAAATATGACTCAGGCACAGTTCACACTTAGTGTAGCTCATTAGACCAGCCAACAAACACACTGTAAACCATAGGTGTGTTAGTTTCAGACAGATATAAGGCAGTGTTCACCAGCAATCTGTCCAGGACTGAAGAAGAGGCTTGGATGAGCAGTGAAATGTCTTCACTTTAAAATGTTTTGTCCAGTTGACAGAATTGAATTATTCTTTTACTTTGTGTGTTGGTTGATGTACATTCTTTTGAAAGAATTTTCACTGCCTTGATGAACATTTGGTTCACCAGACTCAGTGCAGACGTTTTTAATAAATGTAAAAAATAATAATGTAATGTCTATATAAAAATGTATGTGATAGTGTGTGAGTCAGATATCTGTGACTCGCACACTATCACACTGCTGCTTGGCCTCTGCACACTGAAGTGCACATGACAGGTGTGTTTGCTGGGGCAGCGCCGGTGGTAAATATTAATATTACTTTTGCACCAGTGAGGTAGCTGTTTGTGAAGAATTTGCTGAAGCAAAACTTGAAAGATTAAAGGAAGTTCAGAAAATTCTGAAAAGAACACAAGATTCAGTCCAAAATGCAGGAACGCGAATGTGTATGTAGCACGTTTGTGACAGTATAAACATAATTCATCAAAACAAATGTGTTGTCATATTTTGTTTATTACATATTCATTCATAACTTGTGTAAATTAGATGAGCTTCAGCTCTTGTTTAGTCTGGTGCGGTCACAGTTGTTGAATGATTTGTATTTGTCATATCTGCTGCCTGTGTCCAACCAGAAAGTAACTGCAAACATAACCAAAAAGCAACAGTGAACTAGGTATAATTTTTTGCTAAATCTGAAATATTTTTTATTTTGGTAAACTGGCAATCTAAAGTTATTCAATTTAATTTATATTAAATTGTCAGTTTTTGTCTTGATGTGAATTTGTGTTTTGCAATAAACTGATCTCATTTCGCAGAGCCACAGGGTATTTAAAAATGCTGATTTTTGTTAGGTTAAAACTCAGTGTAGTAGGCTGTTTTAATCCAGATTAAACATGTTTAGTATGGCGCCCTGCATGCGACTTGTGTATGCCTAAAACCAAATATTTTCTAGTATTGGGTGTGAAAATAAAGGTGCACTATACTGGATCTTACCTCTCCACAGATTTGACCAGTAATCTGCCCTGATGGTGTCAGCTGCTTATCTTTTCAGATACAGATATGTTTAATGCCATACTGTGGAACATCCAGACAAGGCAACAGCATTGCCATGAAGACAATGATCTGGTGGGATCTCAATCAGAAAAGTTACATAGTGCACTTTTTATGGGTTTTTTTCAGGTTTAACTTCTTCTAAGTTGCTCAGCAGGTCTTAACAGAAACGCTCCATCTGCTCTCGTCTCCAGCTCATGTTCTGTCTAAACTGTCTGCTCTGAATGTGTGTCTGTTGCATGTGTTGTGATGGTTGTGCATGTAAATAATTGTAAATAGTTTTGTACGTGCATTGTTTTAACTTTTTTATGATGACAATGTAACATCTATTCAGGGACTACGGACGAAAATTAGACTAAACCTCGTGCATTTAAGAAATGTTCATTGATGTATTGTCAAATAAATAAATAGATAAATAAAATGATATCATCCTTCAGCCCAATTTCAAATATTTTGAAAACATTTTGAAACAAGAGTTGTAAGCCTATTACACATTTTTTGTCATTCTAGCTTGTTTAGAGTGCTTGTTTGATAATGCAAAAAATACCACTTATGTATAACTTTTAATATATGCTTATATTAAATTAGCCCTGCATAACTTTGCATACTTGCATCTAACTATAAGAATCACAAACCTTTAATAAACCTTTTTGCATAAAAAGAAACTGAATCATCTGTTTTTCATTAATAAAGGTTCACTGCCAAAAAATATGTTCTCATTAAAAGGGTCTTCAAAGTTGAACTAAACACTAAATCAACTTTTTACTAAACTGTATATGTCTGTGTAGACCCTCAGTCGTCCAGGTCTGATCCATAGCAAACGAACCAAGTTAAATCTTCACTCCTACAAGATTTGTCCAGTTGACAGATTGAACTTCGTTTGTTTGCTATAAACTGTATATGGTGTGTGCTGTTTCCAGTGCTTTGTACTACGCAACATCACGCAGGACTGCCCTTATTAAAGCCAAGTTTTTCCGATTATAAATACCTGGCTGCAGGGGTGGAGTTTGGCCCTGTTAGACCGATCACATTGCCCTTATACCTCCAGACCCCGCCCCTCCTCCCCATTCAGCTCTATTTGCAATGTGGTTGTAGGTGGAGTTTAGATGTTTAGACACACATTAAATCTGTTCCTGACAATAATAAACAAAACTTAATCTGAGGTGATGGGAAATAAGATTTGTACCCCAAATTCTTTGTTTTTGTTCCTTTTTCCGTTTACTCTGTTCTGTGGTTCATTATAGTTACAGTCCCATTATTATCAATCTTACATGTCAAATTAGCAAAATCAAATCCTTAAGTAACCACAATGTAATAAAACATTTAAGTAAAAGATTTTTATTGTACTGTCAAATTCAAACTAATGTTTACTGGTAGTGTCACCTGAGTGATGATTCAATTATATCTTTGGTCTAAATTCACCTTACGTAATCATCTATGTTCCCTGAGGTTCTTATTCTATACAAAGACATTTTTAAACACACTTGGCACAGTATCATAACATGCTGCAGAATTAAAACACACAATACAGTAATTCCCTTTTTTCAATGGCATTACACTTAAATGCTATGATGATGTGGGGCTTTCACAATCACATCGCTAATTGTCCCTAATAAAACACTAACCTGGACAGTCTTTTCACCATGCTTAAATTATTCTCAAAAGTACAGCATATTTATATTGGTCAGCACTTTTGCTCCAAAACTACCTTATTGTCAAGTGAAATAGACTCCCTAATATGACAGCTACAATGTAGATTCATCCATGATGGAGGCACATTTTGGTATTAAATCTGGAATGTGGAACATCTCTGCTTTACTTTTCAGCTGGTTTTGGTCTAAAGTACAGCTTTTTGGTGAGCATCGAGGCAAAACAAGGCACCTGCTTCTTCCCAATAGCATTGCGATCGTTACAGTTATACACACTCCTCATGGACACCTTCCTGTTGACCAGGGTGAGCAACTCGGTGAACTCAAGAGAATCTCCATACTTATCAATCAGCTCACAAAAATCTTGAATATACCAAGATCCATTAACGGTCTCTCGATGGGAATAATAACCTTTGGAAATGTTCAAAAGATAATTAGAACGTTTTAATGTCTCAATAAAACATAAGACAAAGATCTGTCCAACCTTCAGCAACTGAGTAGCACATGACGAAGTCTGCCCCTGCAGGCAACGTGTGAACAGCACTGGCATCGACCACCACCTCATTGGATTTTATCACATTGTCCACATCATCACAAGGTTTCACAGGGTTATCGTGTTTATCTCCACGACACGCCTGCCACCAGAAAGATGCAAGTTGAGCAAAAACAATGTAGTAACTTGTGAGTAGATGTTGTTTTTTTCAACCTACCTGCAATATGATGATTTTGGGTTTTCCTGCAAGACTCTGACACTTGTCGCCTTTGAACATGGCAGTCACGTCTTGAATGCTGATCTTTCCATCAAATGCATAAATATGATCTTGTTCACCATGACTCAGAAAGATGAGCATAAAGCAGTCCGCATCGGAGTGGTTGGACTGTGCAGCTGTTGGGATCAGTTCAAGATTTCTTAAAATGGCTCTAAATAAAGTCAATACTTATTACTCAGGATGGGTGAGTTTACCTTCACTTAGTACATCCAATATCTCCATCTGTTTTAAATTTTCATAAGCCTTGACTTCAAAATTCAAGGCTTTGAGTCTAATAAGTAAACAGAAAGAGTAGATAAAAATGTACCAGGCTTCTAATGCCAGACATATGCTATTTAAATATATTTAAAAAATAAATACCTTTTTTCTAAATTATAACGATCAGCATTAGTTCCATATCTTATGGGCAATCCCATACGCCAGTAGAAGTGTTCTTGATTGAAAATAATTGCAAGTCCTCGTCTTTTCCGGGTCATTTTATACTCCTCACCCGGATCCAGTGTTAAGGTCCTGCAGAACACCCAAGAAAGAGGCCTATTCAAACTCATGTATCAGAAATATTATGATGAATTTCATTTAACAGTTATACCTCCAAGCATCTGTCTCTGTCACATTCTTTGAGGCTGCTTGAAAACACATTCATATTAATTAGCAAAGTTCAGTTCTTTAAGTATTACTTTTACAGATAGTCCCTCAAATATTTACACATGACATTATTGATACATTTGTTTTCAAGTAGAACTACACAGAAGACCACAGAATGGGCTATCAGGGCTTTTTGTTGCTCTTGTGCTGCTTCTGCTTTTTGTTAAGCAGCAGTACAACTATGGTGCATGAATTGATGGTATGGGGTCAAGCAGCCTTTGTCTCAACAGCTTAGAGCCCTCATGGTGTTCAATAGCCAGCTGACAGCTGGAGAAAGATGGCAAAAGAAAAGCGATACCTAGAGTTGTACCTGCTTGCCCCACCCACCTGAACATAGGTTAGACCGAGGCATAAAGGCCAGAGCCGTGCTGTATGGAATCATGTGGGTTGAATAATTTGGCTTTAGTGTGAGGTGTATACCTTGTATTTGTGTGATACTGACACTGTGAAATCTGCCCCTCGCCATTACTTACATACACACACATACACATACACCCCCCCCCACCCCCCCCCTCACCCCACCCCACACACACACACACACACACACACACACACACCCACACACACACACACTCACACCCACACCCACACACACCCCCACACACACACACACACACCCACACACACACACACCCCCACCCACACGCACACGGACACGTATTGTTTATGACAGTGTTGTAACATTACTCTTTGTTAAATTGGCCTGTTTATAGCAGAGCTGCTGTCAGTCTTATTGTTCCTCAGATGTAATTAAACATTTACAGGTGTCAAAGATCAGTCGTCTGGGTTTTGTTTCGGTTCTGTCTGGTGTTTGTGACACAGCAGAAGTGAGCAGCAGACTTCTGAGAAAACTACCAGAGTTTCTTTGTTTTAGTAAACCAGAGCTGGCCTACAGTCCCTTAAAAAGATGAATTTTGAGTAATACGCTAGAATAAAAGCACTTACCGGCACTGTCCGTAGTGGTCATGCTGTCCATGGCCACACTCCCTGAAAACAAACACTTTATTACACATGTGTCGTGTTTGTTTGCATGAGCAGCAGGACAATGGTTAAATCGTGGCAACCATAGAGTTTCATTGTGCTACAGGCTATACCCCACAAAAGCTTCTTGTTAAGTCTCATAGTTACACAGCTGTGCTCGCCATAGGCCATAAAATGCTAAAACATGCACTTACCCTGTATGTCTTGTCCTATCACACCTGACATCTCCACATAAACTTTTACACTGGACTGACTGAAGCAAAATGCTGCGTCAAACTAGCACGCACACGTAAGACCCGCCCCTTCACGGGATAGGCTGCGTGACTTTGACGTAACACATGATTGGCTCAGATACACGTCAATAATCAAACAAGACTTCCGGATTCATCCTACACGATTTACTACAAACATTAATCAGCACTTTGTTCACTATAATAAAGTAACAAAGTGAAACTACTAAACTACCGACGTAAACTGTAACCGCTGTGGTCAGCCTTTGTCTTTAATGCCAAGCCTGTGTGTATGTAAATGTGTGACTAACCTGCCTTAAAAATATATGATCATTTCCTCAATCACAAATGTAAGGGTATGAGTTTACTTTTTATTCAATTTTGCATATACAGAAACAGTATGTTACATAAAACAATTATTTACGGTCAAAAGAAAAACTAGTTGTAGTAAAATAATTTAGCTAAAAAATTACTTGACAGATTTAGGAAGTTCACTGAAAGTTCCAGTTCTTGAGAAATCCACGGTTTTAACCAGCAGGTGGTTGTAAAAGAGTTTATGATTACAGTTCTTTCTTCATTTCATACTGGCACACACAGGACTCTCGTTGACTGTCCAGGTATGGTTTACAGCCCAAGTGCATGACTGCATCGAAGAGCAAAGTCACGGCTGACTCACAAGCTGCAGAGAAACAGCGAATTTAAAACATTTCCAGAGAACAGAAAGCCTTACTGCTGCAGTACAACATTTCACAGCAAATCTCCAAGATGCCAAGGCATAAGCAGTTGATCCTCAGTGAGTCCCCATAACTTGGTAACAATCAAATGCTGTAGGAAATCAATCTGGTTAGTTAGAATTAGCCTAATTAAAACCGATTGTTGAGGCCATGGCATCTCACTGAGATTTTTTTTTTTTAAAACACATTGAAAATGCATACTTAAAAATTCAACAATTGAAATTCAGAATGAAAATAATACAAACATGATTTTTTTTAGACTGAAAAAATTCAAAGTGAGAAATTGAAAATGTGATTAAACAAATTATCTTCCATACACAACAACCAACCATAGCATTACTGGTTTAAAACTATAGTCTGATTCTGGATGCATTTTTTTACTGAAAATATAATGGCTACAGTCTAACGATTCAACTATTTCAATCAATGTTGAACTTGAAGCAGTTTTCAATTATTTCAGTTTCATTGTTCCATTTAAATAATATAATCAAAACTTGTGTTTTCTGATTTATTTAGTTTAGCTATTATAACTATCATACAAGACTAGTAGGCTCATGAAGTATCCACGAATAGGCTTTATACGTGCTCACTGATGCCCTCTTGTGAACACAGTGTAATATTACAATAACAGTGATGCTCCATGCATGTAGTTACAGTGTAGACAATTTTTTTTAAGTCAAGTACTTCTTTAGAAAACAGATTTTGCATTGTTTTATAGTTCATTACCTTGAACGTTGTGGGTCAGTCCAAAAGCTCTTTGCAGTTTTCTGCAGATGGTCTCAAGACAATCTTGGAACTGCTCATCACAGTCTCTCTTCTTTCGACCACAGGTGTCATAGCAGCGGTCATGCTGGTTGCAGCATTTAGTCATGGATGGAATGCCTATGTCAAACTAGAAGGAGACAATTAGGTCAGATGTACACATGTGAACATCAGAATGAGAAGACTTTTATTGCCATAGTCTGTGAACACAGTTCAAACTAGGAACTTGCTTCGGTGAAAAAGTGCAACATAAACACACTGAATAAATACAAATACAAATAAGGGCATGCACAAAGTTAAAAAGATATGCTTAAAAAAATCAAATGAAATACTTAAAGGGAGAAAATATATACAATAGCAGCATCAGAACAACAGTGCAAAGTGGCCGGTGTTATAAAGTGTCCAGTTTAGTGCAGATATGATAAAGTGTTCATGAGACAAACGGCAGAGGGGAAGAAACTGTTCTTATGGCGAGAGGTTCTGGTCCCAATGGACCGTAGCCTCCTGCCAGAGGGAAGTGGCTCAAATAGTCCATGTCCAGGGTGAGAAGTGTCAGCTGCTATACGGCCTGCTCGCCCCCGAGTCCTGGAGACGTACAGGTCCTGTATAGATGGAAGGCTGCAGCCAATCACCTTCTCAGCAGAGCGCACAATGCGCTGCAGTTTCTGTCTGTCCCTGGCAGTGGCCCCAGCGAACCACACAGTGATGGAGGAGGTGAGGATGGACTCAATGATGGAAGTGTAAAACTGCACCATCATCTGGACCGGCAGCTTGAGTTTCCTCAACTGCCGCAGGTGGAACATCCTCTGCTGGGCTTTCTTGATGAGGGAGCTGATGGTCGGCTCCCACTTGAGATCCTGGGTGATGCAGGTGCCCAGGAAGCGGAAAGAGTCCACAGTGGTGATGGGGGAGTCCGTCAGGGTGAGAGGAGGCAGGGGGGCTGTGACTTTCCTGAAGTCCACAATCATCTCCACTGTCTTCTGGGCGTTGAGCTCCAGGTTGTTGCTGCTGCACCAGGACACCAGCCGGTCCACCTCCCTCCTGTAGGCAGACTCATCGCCGTCCGAGATGAGTCCAATGAGGGTGGTGTCATCCGCAAACTTAACCAGTTTGACGGAGTTGTGGCTGGAGGTGCAGCAGTTGGTGTACAGGGAGAAGAGCAGGGGAGAAAGTTCACAGCCCTGTGGGGAACCTGTGCTGGTAGTCCGAGTGTCCGAGACATTCTTCCCCAGCCGCATGCGCTGTCTCCTGTCCGTTAGGAAGTCAGTGATCCACCTGCAGGTGGAGTCAGGCACGTTGAGCTGAGCGAGTTTGTCCTGGAGCAGAGCAGGGAGGATGGTGTTGAATGCAGAACTGAAGTCCACAAACAGGATCCTGGCGTAGGTTCCCGGGGAGTCCAGATGCTGGAGGATGAAGTGAAGGGCCAGGTTAATGGCGTCGTCCACAGACCGATTGGCTCTGTAGGCAAACTGCAGAGGGTCCAGGAGGGGGGAGGTGAAGGACTTGAGGTGGTGCAGGACCAGGCGCTCAAATGACTTCATGACTACAGACGTCAGCGCCACAGGTCTGTAGTCATTAAGTCCAGTGATCCTGGGCTTCTTGGGGACGGGGACAATGGTGGACAGCTTGAAGCAGGCTGGGACGTGACATGACTCCAGGGAGGTGTTAAAAATGTCCGTGAAGACAGGAGCCAGTTCCTCAGCACAGTGTCTAAGGGTGGAAGGAGAGACACCGTCTGGGCCCGCTGACTTACGGGGATTCTGCTTCTTGAAAAGCTTAGTCACGTCCTGCTCCAAAACTGTGAGGGCAGTGTCTTATTTTAAGGATTGACTGATAAACAAAAGAATGCTTCAGTCTAACCTTATTAAATCGTGGAACACTGAACCGTCGCCCAGATGGAAGCATTGCATATTCACAGTTCAAAACATGGTTAGAGTCAGAAATTATGTATCACATTTATTATTATTATTATCATTGTCATTATTCCCCAATGATTACCACTGGTTGAAAATCAATGTTCACCTACCTGAAACCAAAACAGTGGGGACCCACATCCATTGGGGGGCGGCGGTTTATAACCAGGGCGAGGTTCTGGCTTGTACCCTGTGAGAGGGGAGCAAAGGTGGTGAAATGTTTCTTCTCTGTTATCTTGTACTCAGATAACAGCAGACTACAGAACATATGATTACACAGGAATGTACGACACTTTAAGTGTTCTTTGAATGGGTTAATTTTTGCCACATTGCAAGGGCCCATAATGTTGTTTCCTCATCAGAAACATACCCGGAGTTCTGCTTTATGACATCCCAAAGAGCAGAGCATTTTGAGCTTTAAAGATGTAGACACACTAATGATGCAGAGTTACTCAAATATGTGTCAGTGAAACAAAACACAACTTTTGATTAATTAACAACATTCTAACATGGGTTGAAGTTCACAAGAGTCAATTTTGCGTAATACAGGGCCTTTAAATAACGCCAACACGTGGGGAAATGATATGGAGCAGTTAGTATTGGACAGTTGTCCTCACCATCACTGCAGCTGTGGTGACACGAGCCGTCATCGCCTCCAAACAGATCCAGCGCTGCGTTTAGGACTGAGTCAATCTTGTGTATGCCATTGCGAATAGTTTTTAAAGTCAATCTCCAGTCCGGAGTCTGTGGCTCTTGTTGGAAGGCGGAGACATGTCGTTGAAATCCAATGAAATACAAACTTACCACGAAAACACAAACAGAGCCTTGACAGTGCATTGTCCAGACTAATTAAACTGCGATCCAACAGGTAAAATAAATACAATTTGAACAAAATGCCTTTAAAGCCATCTCAGCTTTGATTTAATGTATTTCTCACGCATTGTCTTCAGCGGGCAGTCATTTAAGATGTGTATCAGGTTCTCGCTCCGTGTTTAGAGCCGTGGAGGTAACTCATTTCCGGTTTAAGTTGTCACGTGATCGTCAACATCGACCAATCAATTTGGTTTCCAGTCCGACGCTACTTTATTTACAATCATCTAATATTATACCTACAGCCTAATTAAACCATTAGAAGTATATATATAGAATAGTGTTTACACACACACACACACACATATATATTTATATAACGGTATGATAGACTGAAAAGCTGTAGTATGAGTTTTTCAACTGAAGCTAACTTTTATTATGTTTTAATTCATGAACACAGGAGTCAGATCTAGGTCTAAACGATTGCCCACAAGCATTTTAGGGCGAAATGTTCTTTACATTTATTCCATACTAGGCTGTGGTTACTTCTTAAATATATGAGACAAGAAAGTGTTATAGTACTAACTTTCACTTTATTTAAATGATTATACAAGCATTAAATAAAATGTTCATCTATAGTTATTTAAATAAAGTTTCAAAAACATTCAAAAATGTACAATAATTTATCTGACCCAGTTATACACATTCTGAAGGAAATATAAAATTATTTCTATGTAAAATTGTGTCTTCACTTGATTTGAGAAGCCAAAGCCTTCATGTCTTTTCCACTTCTTCAGTGCAGCTAAACAAAAACATTTATATGTACACAGAGGACTGATAAAATGATCCACTTTAAGGGATATATCCGTTTTATTTCATGCTTGCTTATGCTTTCTGGGCATAGTGTGGAAAACTACAAACCTGTCAATCATTCATAATCTGCCATTTCCCACGCTTGGAACGCACTACCTAGAATCCAGTTCTCATTTTCATAAAAAAAAAAAAAAAAGCAGTAGACAAAATCGGCTCTCAGTATCAAGAGGTTTCAGTGAGATCTGATAATGCCGTTTTTGATGATGGAAGAAATGTAATAGCAGAAAAAAGTATTAAAAAATGCAACTAGAACTACATAAGTTCATTATGTATTTGCTTCTAGTATTAAGATGTTCTTGGAGGAAAAGAAAAAATATATACCGGTATATTAAATAAACATCTATTCACATTCACTTCATTAGAGTCCAGCTCATCCACCCCTAAAAATATTATTTAATCTGTCTAACTCCTTGCAGTTATCCATGGTCATGAGTTCTGCTTTCTTGCGCATGCGGTCGTCCCTGTAGACCTTAGCAGCATACAGCAGGTCTGTTTCTGAATAAAGTTAATAGATGTTAGATATTTCAAGAATAAGTGTGCTGCGAATTGAAGAAAACCTACTTGTCTGTCGCTCCTTCCAACAATTATTTCTGACATTTGATACATAGTCTTCTTCAACACTTTTCTCTATCTGCTGTAGCGCGGAGCCTTTGAAGTCAGACTTGAACTCTTTTGTGACATAATAGTCGACATGTAGGTTTTCTGTTTGTCGCTTTATGGTCTGACTTGTGGACCTAAGAATGAAAAAACGCAAACACGTGCAGTTAGCAAAATGTACAATATTCGAATAACATAATTTAAAGGTGCACTATGTATCTTTTCTTATGGGGCGGTCCACCACCTGCTCTTTTTCATGGAGATGTAATCGTTTCTTCTACAGGATGGTATTAAAATGATCCATCTTCAGTTTCATTTGCATTTCACTGCTCAAACATACTTAATACTTAACATGCATTCCTACTTTTTTGCCATACTGCAGGATATACAATATGGCAAAAAAGGCAAAGTAATAACATCTCCAGGAAGACAAGCAGGTGGTGGACCCTCCTCCAGAAAAGTTACATAGTACACTTTTATGTTCCAGTACAGCGCTATCAAATGTAAATGTGTGTACTTACGGTCTAGCATAGAGACTGTATGGTGAAGGAGAAACCATCATCTGACTAAGTACTGACACTAAAATTAGGACTAAGACTGGCATGATCTGAATGAACATTGAAAAACCTCCCTAGGGAAAAAAAAACAAGGCAAAAATGAAATCTGTTGCGCTCATGTTTAAAAAGATTTTCTTGTGTAAATATGTGAAAATAATTAACCCATTTACTTACATCTCCTCTATCGTTTGTTCTTTCATGCCTGTTTGTGTGATGACTGTAACTAGATCTGCCATTGCTAAAAGTATGTGGACTTGCTGTAGACAGAAAGATAAAAATCATTGTTACTCATTTTGAGTCAGCATGTGAGAATGTTCTTGTGTTGCCGGCTTGGTTACTGACACGAAGGAAATCCGCCTCCAAAGAACATATTGAAAAGGTCTTCCGGGGTGATGTCGGCCTCGAAGCCTCTGTGGAAATCAAAGCCTCCTCCGTTTGTGTGACTGGTGCCACTGGGCTCCTCCCCGCCGGACACATCATACTGCCGGCGTTTGTCTGCGTTACTGAGTACTGCATAAGCATTACCAATCTCTATAGAAGCAATATTAAAGGACAATAATGTTTAGGCAAAAATAATTGATTTCAACAATTTACATTAAAAGAACATATACTTTTAAAGGCGTCAGTGGCTCCTGGAGCATGGTTTTTATCTGGATGAAACTTCAGGGCTAGTTTTCTGTAAGCTCTCTTTAGCTCATCTTCACTGGCATCTTTGCTGACACCAAGGACATCATAGAAATCCTTACACCGTTTTATCCTGAAAGTTGAATACATGTAATTAAATGGTTAATTAAGATATTTTGTTAATACCATTCAAAGAGATTATATTTTTTTTGTTGCACATTTGTAACTTTTCAGAACAGAAAAGATTTACCTAGACTTTTATGATGCAAGTTTCTGCTTCAGGAGTGAAAACACCAAGGGAAAAGTATGTTTATGTAGAATTACAACCAAACAATACACTTGACAGCAGAATATTCCCAATGGGAGTTTGGGATATAATGACATTCCCCTCTGTGGCAAACCCCTGTATGTATGGCTTCTTTGGGCTCACTTTGGGGCCAAGTAAGGTTACACGGGGTGTAATTAATGAAAATCCTGCTAAGATTTACAGCGGCTGAAAACAATATCGGTTGGGTCGTCAAAATTTCAGCAGATATTGGTAACTAAATACCTTAGTAATGCATGCGTGCCAACCAATATATGCCATTTAATGATGTTATATGCAGTAATGTCAGAATTTCTAAACTTCTGAATGTTCATTAACGTTGAGGCTATAATCAGGAGTAAGAGTAATCTTTTCCCAATGGAAATGTCCACAATGATCAGGGGTTCCCTTTAAAATTTCTGACAAAAGTGAAAAATAACGATCAGAGCAGTTGTCCAGGGGTACAGGTCAACAGTGGCACGACCAGGAACCGGCAGATACAGTAAGTAATTCAAAGGTAAAGCATTCTGTAGTTCGGTCAAATGAGACAAATGAGAACTTGTCAGGAAGTCACACTTTCAGTCATCACTGAAAGTACACCATGCCTATAGTGAAGCTTGGCTGTGGACATTATTATGTGGGATGGTTCACAAACACAGCTGATTTTGGAACTCAGAGAAGGAAAGAAAGAAGAAAGATGCTGGTGGAATGGCGCAAGCAATCATCAAACCTGAAGCCAAGTTTGTCAAAAGACTTTATATAAAAAAATAAATTAATAATAATAATAAAATTATATATATAAAATCTCCTCCTCACCCTCTGCGGGTGGTCTCATCCCCTCTTTTTCCAGGCATGGGACCTCTAACAGAAGCCTGGGAGCTTGAGGGTTCTGCGCAGTATCTTTGCTGTTCCTAGTACTGCACTTTTCTGGACTGAGATGTCTAAATGTTTTTCCTGGGATCTGTTGTAGCCACTCCTCCAGTTTGGGGGTCACTGCCCTGAGTGCTCTGATAACCACGGGCACCACTGATACCTTCGCCTTTCAGACCTTCTCCAGCTCTTCTTCAAGCCCCTGGTATTTCTCTAGTTACTCATGTTCCTTTTTCCTGATGTTCCCATCACTTGATACTGTGATGTCCACGACGATGGCTTTGCTCTGTTGTTTATCCACCACCAAAATGTCCGGTTGGTTCGTCATCACCATTCTGTCAGTCTGTATCTTGAAGTCCCACAGGATCTTGGCTCGATCATTCTCCACTACCTTTGGAGGCGTTTCCCACTTTGATCTTGGGGTTTCCAGTCCGTATTCTGCACAGATGTTTCTGTACACTATGCCCGCCACTTGATTATTCCGCTCCATGTATGCTTTCCCTGCACCATCTTATACCATGCAGTTATGTGCTGAATTGTCTCAGGGGCCTCTTTGCACAGCCTACACCTTGGGTCTTGTCTGGTGTGGTAGATCTAGGCCTCTATTGCTCTAGTGCTCAAGGCCTGCTCCTGTGCAGCCAGGATGAGTGCCTCTGTGCTGTCCTTCAGTCCAGCTCTCTCAAGCCATTGGTAGGATTTCTTGATATCAGCCACATCAGTTATGTTCTGGTGGTACATCCCGTGCAGGGGCTTGTCCTTCCATGATGGTTCCTCCAGCACCTCTTCCTCTACACTCCACTGTCTGAGACATTCGCTGAGCACGTCATCTGTTGGGGCCTTGTCCTTGATTTACTTATGGATCTTGGATGTTTCATCCTGGACTGTGGCTCTCACACTCACTAGTCCTCGGCCTCCTTCCTTACGTCTCACGTACAGTCTCAGGGTGCTCCTGCATGGTCAGGAGCTTTCGGGTCTTAACATCTGTGGTCTGTATCTCCTCCTTTGGCTTATGATTCCTGCTGGGTATCCGATTACTGGCAGGGCGTAGCTGTTTATTGCCTGGGTCTTGTTCTTGCCATTGAGCTGACTCCTTTGGACTTGCCTTACTTGTCTCACCTATTTGGCCGTGGCAGCTTTCCTTGTTTCCTCTTCAAGGTTGCCATTTGCTTGTGGGATACCAAGGTACTTGTAACTGTCCTCAATGTCTACTATTGTCCCTTCTGGTTGAGAGACCCCTTCTGTGTGGACTTCTTCCCTCTCTTTGTCACCATCTGGCTACACTTATGCCCAAATGACATTCCAATGTCTGTGCTGTAGATCCTGGTGGTGTGAATCAGTGAGTCGATGTCTCGCTGTAAATGCGTTAATTTTTTAATTATTGTTGGGTGTAATTTCACATTCTACGGAATTTATTTATTTCTATGGGTGCATTTGTGGATTACTAAGGTTGTTACCTATATTTGCAGAAAATTTCATGTCAGTTGCACCATTGAAAATATTTTGGAAGAAAAATGGTGATGCTTTCAATACGATATGCAGCAACTGTAGATGAACTGATGAAGCTCACCTTTGAACCCCTTCCACCTGCTCCCTGGTGAAGCCCTTTGTCTCCGGGCCCCCTTGTTCGTGGTTCTCGCTTTCTGGCTGTGCACCAGCACCTTGTGAATGGTCTGCTGGTCTCCTGCGATAAGCACCATTTCCTGCAGAGCTCCCATTTTTCGTCAATGCATCCAACAAATCTATTGGCGAAACAATGAGAACCCACAACAATAAATATAATTTACTGTTATAATACAGTTCAATGACTTGGCATAAAGAAAGGCAATTCAAAAAGATTGTATTGTATTACATAAATGTATTTTATATTATTATTATGTAGCATTTGAGCATTGTTAATACACAAACATAACAATAATAAACAGAAAAACAGATTTGCCTTGTGCTTGAGTAAACTGAAGGTAAAGCTTAGCTACACAACACAAAATGTTGGATATTACACAAAAAGTGTAAAATCCAAACACTGCCTGAGATGAGCCTTAAGTCTATGAACCCGATTAAACTGTGGCCTACTCAGCCTAAACTCTACAACCTTTAACAAGTTTCACTATTTCAATTTCATTCACGCCAATATTACAACAGGTTTAGGCCGTTGGCGCTAACGTTATTTATGTTTTATTTCATACAGCGAGGTTTTCCCCAACACATCCTAGGTATTTAATGTCATGCAGCACACAGGTATTTTAAAGGAGCTCAGACATTAGAGACACCATGCAACCTCGAGCAACTTAGTGAAGTACACTTTTCATTTTGAAACCTTTAAATCTATTCTGCCAAGTTTTCAGTTCATCCAAAGTGCCTAATGTAAGCCGTTTTGAGTTTGAGCTGACATCTGCCCTAGCAGAGGATGCTATGCTAGCTGTAGCCTGTGTTTAGCACAGCCCCGCTGAAGCCCGCACCAGCCGCACTGCGCTGTACCTTTGGCTGTGTCAGTTGGATACAGCTTCTCTGCTTTGTAGAGAAACTTCAGTGCTTTCTCTCTGTCGCCTGCATCCAGTGCCCTTGTGGCGATTTTTATACATTTTTCAGCCTCGTCCCTGTTGCCTTCCATCTTCTCTCCTCTTCCTCGTTCCTCCTCCAGGACGCGTCAGAGTCAGGTGACCATTCCACACACCACGTGATCAGAGTCAGGTGACCATTCCACACAACACGTGGTCAGCAGGGTAGCGTTCAAGAATTGCAGAAATGCAAACAACAGAGTATTTCAGATGAGCTTGAATGTTGCTCTTGACTGGTCAACAATCTAGCAAGAACTGAGAGAACAGAAGCAGCATATATAGACTACCCTGGGCTGATTAACAACACCAGAGGCAGCTGCAGGGAAAACAGGAAAGTAACAAAAGAAAGGCCGGAACAGGCTGAAAAACGGAGCCGGACTGAGGAAAAAACATGCAAACAAGCAGGACTGTGACAAAACTAGGACTAAATCAGAACTAAACTGGGACTAAACCGGGACTAAGCTGGGGCTAAACAAGGACTAAACCAGATCTAAACCGGGACTAAACCAGGACTAAATCAGAACTAAACCAAGACTAAACCGGGACTAAGCAGGACTGAATCAGAACTAAACCAGGTTGAAACCAGGACTAAACTGGGAATAAACCAGAACTAAACCAGGACTAAACTGGGGCTAAACAAGGACTAAACCAGATAAAAACCGGGACTAAACCAGGATTAAATCAGAACTACACCAGGTTGAAACCAGGACTAAACTGGGAATAAACCAGAACTAAACCAGGTCTAAACCAGGACTAAACTGGGGCTAAACAAGGGCTAAACAAAGACTAAACCAGGACTAAAACTATGGCATCCTCTAGACACCAGTGTCTTGGAGGCAAGGAGGTCTCAAAATGTGACTGCAGATGCCACTGTGGCGGTCCAGCACTACCTTTCAGAGCCCATTATTGAAAGACTAGAAAACCATTTGGAGTACTGGGAAAGGCAAAAATTGATCTACCCAAATTTATACAAACTGGCACTTGCTTTTTTGTGCACACCGGCATCCTCTGTGCCTTGTGAAAGGGTCTTCTCCAAAGCCGGAGAGGTTGTTTAAAAAAAAAAAAAGAAATAGTTTAAAACCGAAAACTGTTGAGAAACTGTTGACTTTTTGAATAAAAATGAATACAATTTCCCCTGTCCAGTACATCATTGTCCAAGTTACACAAGCATTATCTGTGCCCCTTTTCCCTAGTTCCACAAGCACGTTCACTGTCCTCTGTCTGATTATGCCCCTTGCCATTTTCAGAAAAAACAGCTTTACCTGCCTTATTACTATTTTGGGAAAATGTATACACACAGAACACATACAAAATGTATTATACACATATGTGATAATTTATGATACATTCTTTGTCATTCATAGTGATTCCCAACATAACAGACAAAAACATTCAATGCATCACACATTATGTGGTTCAGATCAAGCTGCCTGTGATTACACACTTGGCCAGTAGGTGGGTTCATAAGCACATGAAGCTTCGAGAAATGAACCCTTTCTCGAACCAATTGGCTCAAGTGGTTCAGTGCCTCATGAGGCTTCTTCTCACCATCATTAGCATTAGCCCAACACAGCGAAGCACACAAGTAAAAGTACTGTGGTTAAGTACAAATGTTTGTACTTTAATTACATACATTTTATTCAGTTCAATTCATCCACCATTTTTTTCCCTTTTCCCTCTTCTTTTCTTTTTTTCTTTCTTCCCCCTTTCTTTTTCTCTTTTCTCTCCTTCTCTTCTCTTCCCTTCTTTTTTCTTTTTTTTTTCCCTCTTTTCTTCTCTTTTCCTTCCTCCTCTTCCCTCTCCTTTCCTTTCCTTTCTTCTTCTCCCTTCCTTTCCCCTCCTTCTCCTGCCTCTCCTCCCTCCTCTTTCCCCTCCTTCTCCTGCCTCTCCTCCCTCCTCTTTCCCCTCTTTTCCCTTCCCTTTCCCCTTCCCTTCTCTCCCTCTACCTCCTCTTCCCCCTCTTCTCTCTTCCTCCTCCATTCTTCCTTTTTTCCCCTCTTTTCTGAATGAATAATTAGGTAACCTTCCCCACATCATTTCTTTTCTGCCCTATACTCAAGCTAAAATCTTGGAGTCCTATTTGATCAAAATCTCTCATTCACAGCCCATATAAACCTAGCTTGTAAAACCGCATACTTTCACCTGCGAAATATAATTAAAATTAGAAATATTTTACCTAAAAACGTTGCTGAAAAACTCATCCATGCATTTGTTACTTCCAGACTTGATTACTGTAATTCTCTGCTCGCCGCCTGCCCCAAAAGTACTATAAGGAGCCTCCAGTTGGTCCAAAATGTCCTAACAGGAACTAAAAGAAGAGACCACATCAGTCCTGTACTAAAATATCTGCACTGGCTTCCTGTCGAGCTTAGAATCAAATTCAAAGTCCTCCTCCTGACATACAAAACCCTAAACAGTATGGCCCCATCCTATCTGCAAGATGCTATTGCCCCGTACCAGCCAAACAGAGCACTCCGCTCTCAGAATGTAGGACTATTAGTGATTCCTAGAGTGTCCAAAAGTACAGTGGGAGGGAGAGCATTCAGTTACCAAGCTCCTGTGCTATGGAATCAACTCCCTGCTGATGTTAAACAGGCCCCCACAGTCTCTGTATTTAAGACCAGGCTTAAAACCTTCCTCTTCAGTATAGCTTATGACCAGGTTACTTAGTGAGGGAGTTAGGGACATTAAAACCCGGGATAAGATAGGCTGCAGTAGGAGATAACTAACTGGGGGAATTATGGCAACCTGAGCACTATCCTCTGCTTTGTCCTATTTTCTCATCAGCAATGCTATTCACATGTTGTCCCCTGTCCCACTCCCCCTGTGGAGTGTAACTCTTTCAGAAGTCCCGATGACAGCTGGACCCTCTCCTCCACCCGCCTCCCTCTCCTCCTCGCCTGGCTCTCATCCTCCTCGCCTGGTCTTCCTCTTCCTCACCTGGCCGATTTTTCTTGTTTTGTCTGATTTTTCCTGTTGTTTTGTTTTTGTGTGTAGGCAGCAGTGGCTGAGTGGCAACACTCATGTCTCACAGCAAGAGGGTTTGGTTCGATCCCCGGGTCGCCCAGGCCTTTCTGTGTGGAGTTGTGCATGTTTCTCCCCGTGTCTGGATGGGTTTCCTCCGGGTACTCCGGTTTCCCCCATCAACCAAAACATGAACGCCCTTCGAGACAACTGTTGTTGTGATTTTGGGCGTTACAAAAATAAAATTAATTGAATTGAATATTGTGGTGCATTAAAAACACAGAAAATGATGGGGGACAAAGTTAATGTTTGAGCAGTATCTGCATTTGTAATATCAATATGCAACTGAAATTAAAATTGGAATTATAATCGAGGGAGAAGGGAACTGCTATGGATAATAATAAAATGTACTATTACAGAAGAAGAGAAAAGAAGAAGGAAAAAACAAACAAAAAAATGAAAAAGGGAGGGGAGAAAAGTATAGAGGTGATGCGTCTGAATATAGTATTGATAATTATTATTTTAAGTTTTAATTGTTGTTCTTTATTGCAGTTATTCTTTTTGTGGAGATAATTGTGTTTGTTCAGTGTGAGATGTGACATGTTTGTTTTGATTTACAGTTTTGAAATATAATTATTTTAGCTAAAGACTGGCATGTGAGCAGGGGATTTATATACTTGACAGGAATAGAGCTTTGTGTAAGGTCCCCTGGTAGACATAGTGCTGGAGATGGTGGAATTCTGCAGCCTATAATATCTGTGAGGGTGTCGGTGACAGTGATCCAGAATGAATGTACTGGTGGACAGTCCCATGTGGCGTGCATGTAGTCGGCTGTGGTATCTTGATTATATTGTGTGCAGATTGCTGTTTCTGTCGAGCCCATTTTATGAAGTCTGTTTTGAGTATAGAGATATTTATGAATAGTTTTTTATTGTGGAAGTTGCATATTGATATTTGTAGTCATGGAGAAGATGTTAGAGCAGATTTGACTCTGTTACTCAAGTTAGACTTTAATCTGAGTCTTAGTTAAAACTACAACAGGTGATCTGTGCTGTTAAATCCCTCTCAAATAATGTTACAGTCTAGCTAGCATTAGCCATGTTGAGAAGAATACTTTGAAAATGCATTATGTTGCAAAATACTGAATACTTGCATTAAATGTGTTTGATTGACACATTAATTTGGAGTTTTTATTATAGCATAAAAACTAGAGGAGGTTTGATATGATGCTGTTGTGGTTGATAACAGATTTTTGCCAATTCCCATATTAAGTCTATAGCACAGACCAATTATTTATCCATCTGTCACTGTGTTCTTGTGAGTAAATGTGAACAGTGAACAGGCCCACCCTGTGCAAGTGACTCTTGTGAGCTTTAAGCCATGTTATAATATTGTTACCTCATCAAAAACATACCTGGAGTTGTATTTGGTTTGATTCACACATATTTTAGTAACCCTTTGTTATTGATCTATGATTGTTTTCTGTTTGAGAGAAGAACTCTAAACTAAAAGGCTAAATATGCAGGATTTATGTGTTAAACATGTGTGAATGAAAAAAAACCCCACAACTTTGGGTATGTGTCATAACGACTGACGTGGGGACCAAAGAGAGAGAATTCAGGGAAAGGTTTAACAATGTTTATTAATTCCGTTTGGAGTTTGCACCAGAGCATCAAACATGGGACATTGAAAGGTGGAAGAAAGTTTAATTCTCTGATGAGAAAAGATTTAAACTTGATGGTCCTGATGGCTCTCTCTCTCTCTCTCTCTCTCTCTCTCTCTCTCTCTCTCTCTCTCTCTCTCTCTATATATATATATATATATATATATATATATATATAGGTATTTTCTGACCTTACTGACCTTGGAGTAAAAACTCTCATGTCCTGTTTGCGACAGTAAACAGATTAATAAATCCTCCAGCTGCACTACTGTTAGAACAAATTTATACATCTACGTGCAGTAAGTTGCAATAGTCTTTAATGACAAGGTTCAGGGCATTAAAAATGCCATCATTTTCACTCCTACATGCTGCCTCCATGTGTTACCCACTAGATATTTAAAGTGTGCTCAACACTTTGCATAATTAACATGTCACTTCAATCTGGAACATTCCCGAGAGCTTTGAAAACTGCGGTAATCAAGCCTCTCCTAAAGAAGAGCAGTCTTGATTCCACAATACCCATCTCTTTTTAGTTCTTGAAAAAGTTGTTTATTAACAGCTTATTAACTTATCTCCAAATAAACAATGCCTTTGGTATTTTCCAGTGAGGTTTTATGTTTACAGCGCTGAGGCTGATCAAGGATGAAGAGGACAGTGTCCACCTTTGAGAAGCACAGGTCCATTTGACTCTCCATCACCAGCCGCACTTCTCCTTTGGTCCTCTGGAGGTCGCTCTTCTCTACATAACTGAAACACATTTTGCACTGACAAAAACTTGAGAAATGATTTCTACAAAATATTTTTAAATGAATAAAGGAATTAAGAATATCAGCCCAGTGCATTGATTCTTTGGCATTGGTTCTGTTCATTTTTCAGAAATTCTAGGTGCAGCCCGATGGGTCGGACTTTCACAATATCGCCATAAGCTTGGCTATCTCCATGGAGACAAGCATCTGGTGGCACCAGGCCAAGTTACACCTCAAATCTATGAAGAAGTGAGCCTGCTCACTGTAAGAATGCATGCTACAAGAAATGTGTAGCTCATTCAAGCCGCTGGTGGACACTCAGTGTAGTTAGCTCCTCCCTTCAGATAGATATAAGGCAGTATCTACCGGTAATCTGACCAGAACTGAAGAAGCGGCTTGGATGAGCCGCAAAACGTTTTCACTCCTACAACTTTTTTGTCCAGTTGACAGATTTTACTTTTGGCTTTTACTATAAATAGTGAGCTACTTTTAGGGCTAGCATAAGTGAAAGCGTAATGTAATGTAAAGTTGGTTTACATTTGCGATGAAAACAAATACTGACGCACGGTCAGGCGGTGCGTCGGTGCCATAGTAACCCAGCACACTATATAAAGGGCTGCGCTCCGCTCATTCGCTCACTTTCACTTGAACGCGCTCACTCTTACTTGAACACTCAGCGGACAACTGTACGTGACTTTGGTATTCATCTCTTCGCGGGATGTAAAACATAGTCACAACACTTACTAACTCTCTGATATCACTTTTTTTCTTTTGAAAGTGTGAAAACGCTCATCGCTATGGCTAGCTACTCCGCCCTGGCACGCCGGTACGCCCGCCACACCATGGAGTCTTGGGTCTCCTCCCTGGAGGTAAAAACAATCAAATATCATTAAATTATGATTAGTTATGATCAATTTTGATCCATTATGGTAACTATTAACAAAATAGCCCAAATACTTAATGAGTTAAGAACAGTTGTATCCACATGCTACATAGCTGCTAACATAATGTAGTTTTCAAAGTTTATGAAAATTGACAGCTACATTTGATAAGTTGAGACTTTTACTGGAAGATTTCAGTTTGGATAATGATGAATAGTTGGTGAAACTGGTCTAAATATATCAGCACGAGTACTAAATCAAGAGTTATTGTCACATTTATGGGAAATCAGGTGTGTTTTATTTTGTGGGCGTCGAAATTCATCAGGGCGGGAGTGAATTTTTGTGAAACAAAATGGCGCCGGTCAGCAGTTCTAAAATAGAATGTTTAAAAAATGCTTGTTTTATCTCCATAGCAACGCTGTTGTTTTGTTTTAATTTGAGCCTTCTCTGTGGGGTTTGTTTGTTTTAGATGACTTTAACATACCATATAGTTAGGCTAATTAGTATGAATGTCTATGTAGCTGACTGTGCAAAGGAGGAAAGGCCAGACTCTAAGCACTTTAAGAAAACACATAGCACCGACCAAAGAGATTATGAGTCCCAAACTTTCTGTAGTCTTGAACCCCCTGAGAGTTTTGCTACTGCCACACACTTAATGTCTGTTGACTCTGAAGACACGGGCTATTATATAATATTTGGAATTTTTGTAATTATATCAAAAGATGTGCACCATTTTTAAATCTTTTGGGCTGGCCTAGGAGATCCAAATAATCCAAAATCTTATCAGAGTAAGACAAGGGGCCCAATCTTGCCACTCCTGATGTGCAAAATGTGCGTAGTAGCCATAGACATAGACAGCGGCGTGTTAGGAAGCGCAGGTCATTAGGTGGTATAGGGAGGTTATAAAGACTGGTTCTGAGCTCCCTCCTTTCTCCCACTGCGCAATGAAGTTATTGCAATATAAGATCATAATAATTATGTAATTGGATTAAATATAAAATTATTATTATCTGAAAAAAATGAAACATTGCACATATAAACTACATTTGTTACGCATTACACCAGCAGTATAGCTGTGAGTAGTAGTAGTAGTAGTAGTAGTAGTAGTCGTCATTAGAGCCTGTGGTAGTAGTCCTGTGGTAGACTTACTCTAGCTACAATTTAAAGGGTGTTTAACATTGTCAAACCTGTTGCATAGCCTGAGGACCCTCTGGACCGTCCAGACTTTCTGGAGGAGGAGCGTCCAGACCTCTACTCCTCGGACGAGGACGACCTAGGTGAGTTAGGTGTAGGTGGTTACAGGCTTGCACTTGGGTCGTCTGATGAAGAGGACTCCAGTGACGACTCTGGCTTCGAGAGTGTCTCTGAAGAGGAAGAGGAGGAGAAGGACGAAGAGGAAGAAGAGACCGAAGAGGAGCGTCTCCTCATCAGAGCCTTGGAGTTGTGGTCTGTGAACTGGAGGGGGCTTCCTGTTCAAGCTGTGGAGCCAGAGGGTCGTGCCCCGACCCCCTCTCCTCAGCAGCGAGCACCCTGCTCTCCTCCTGCTCCTTGCCCTCCTCCTGTGGTTTCTGCTCTGGACGTCATTCCCCTCAGCAGACGCAAGCGCGAAAGGGATGAAGACGAAGAAGACCCCTGCTCCAAGCGGCTGCGCTTCTCCTCCTGCTCTCCTTCTGCGGGTCCCGCTCTGGACTTTGCTCCCCTCGGCGGACGCAAGCGCAGCAGAGATGAAGACAGTGATGTCCCCTGCTCCAAGCGGCCACACCTCTCCTCCTCCGACCCAGGTTCCTCCCCCGAGCCTCGCCCCTCCACCTCCGGAGACTCCGAGTCGGACGAGGACTGAACTCAGCCTCTGAGACTCAGAGCTTGGCTCACTGCGGCGGCATTTACCACCTTCAGCCACGCCCACAATCCAATTTATTTCTTGATTTATTTCTTGATTAATTGATTTTAAAAAGGAGTAGTTTGAATTTAAGAAATGCTATGTAGAATTTCATTAAACAACAAACATTTATGATAAAAACATAACCTCTTCTTGTTGAGTTTAGTGTAATTACTATTCTGAATTGAATCTTAGTATTGCAGTTTTACCGAAATTCCTGCATAGCACTTCTTGTACTTTCTGGGCATAGGAGGGTCAGAGGTGAGAGTGGTTTTGTTTTAGCTTCAAGACCCCAAGACTCTGAGTCAGACGAGGACTGAACTCAGCCCCTGAGACTCAGAGCTTGGCTCAATGCAGCAGATTTACCACTTTCCACCAGGCCCACCATCCCATTTATTTCTTGATTGATTTCTTGATTGACTGATTTTAAAACAAAGTAGATTGAAGTTAAGGAATATTATGTAGGATTTCATAAAACAACAAGCACCTTAAATTATTGAGTTGTGTAACTACTATTCTGAATTGAATCTGAGTATTGCAGTTTTACCGAAATTCCTGCATAGTACACCTTGTACTTTCTGGGCATAGGAGGGTCAGAGGTGAGAGTGGTTTTGGTTTAGCTTCAAGACTCCAAGACTCTGAGTCAGATGAGGACTGAACTCAGCCCCTGAGACTCAGAGCTTGGCTCAATGCAGCGACATTTACCACTTTCCACCAGGCCCACCATCCCATTTATTTCTTGATTTCTTGATTGATTGATTTTTAAAAGAAGTAGATTGAAGTTAAGGAATATTATGTAGGATTTCATAAAAGAACAAACACCTTAAATTATTGAGTTGTGTAACTACTATTCTGAATTGAATCTGAGTATTGCAGTTTTACCGAAATTCCTGCATAGTACACCTTGTACTTTCTGGGCATAGGAGGGTCAGAGGTGAAACATTATAGTTTTTAAGTAATAAAGAAATGCAAGGATTATTATATAGGATTTCATAAAAACTTAAGAAACCCTGATGACAAAATATAAAATTTTGTGATTGGCTGTGATCTCATTGAGCGATTCTTAAACATAGGGACAGAGCCCATGGCCACACATAACATGTATTATGTGATTGGGCCTCAGGTTATTTTGTATTGAAAAAGTGGGTACTAATTGATTCACAAAATTTAAGTATTAAAGTTTGACAGAATGTCCTGCATAGTACACCTTGCATTTACTTTAAATGTGTGCTTTTCTGGGCATAGGAGGGTTAGAGGTGACAGTGTGCTTTATAGTACTTAGTAGTACAACTACTAAGGACTAATTAGTATTTGTGTGATACAAAAAATACAAAAAATACCCCCCAAAAAAAACAAACAAACAAACAAACAAAAAAAAAAGTTGTTTTTGTAGTGACAGTAGTAGTTGTAGTCATATTACATTGTATTACCAATGTGACTTTGGTGTATTCTAACAGTCTATTGTTCTTTGAGCAGGTAGTAATCCACACACAATATTAGCCTTTATACAAAGTGTAAGCGCAAATATTATGCAGATACTTAATACCTAATACACCGTGGTGAGTTAAAATACAGAGGAAATGTTGACTCCACACATAATAATTGTGGATGAATAATAAAAATACATGGACACAAACTGTACTGTCTGATGGTAATGCACAATTTCAAATCCAATAGCAATTTTACTGTAAGCATTTGTAAACAGTCTCTTTGGAGACTGTACGTATACTGACTTGTACTGTGAATGTGAATGATTGTATCTGGAGATGTGGGTTTGTTCACTAACTCACCGGTCAGTGGGACAGTCCATGTTTCTCCTCTTTTTGTTGTTGTTGTTGTTTTTGTTTTTTGTTTTTTGTTGTTTTTTTTTTCTAGTTAATTCTAAATCTTTGTAAACAGTCTGATTGGAGGCTGTTCAGAAATAGTGATCCTCACTGTTCTAAATGATTGTATCTCGAGGTCTGGGTGTGTTCACTGACTCGTGGGTCGGTGGGACAGTCCCTGCTTCTCCCCTTTTTGTTGTAGTTTTTTTTTATTATTAATTCTAAGCCTTTGTAAACAGTCTGATTGGAGGCTGTTCAGAAATAATGACTTTGACTGTTCCAAATGATTGTATCTCGAGGTCTGGGTGTGTTCACTGACTCGTGGGTCGGTGGGACAGTCCCTGTTTCTCCCTTTTTGTTGTTTTGCTTGAGACATTATGTACATGTTTTTGTTTTGTTTTTTGGTTAATTAAGTACTGTGTTTATATCTATAATTAGATTTAGGTGTTTTATTCTAATTCATGTGAACTTAAAAAGTATTTGACTTTGATAATAATAATCAAACATAAGGTAGGAAAATGATGATTCCATTGAAGCTGCTTTTGTGTTTCTTAATGTCTTAACACTGTCTCTGTTTCTATTTTTACATGGTGACTGGTTTGGAGGGGCCAGCTGTGGTCCTGTGATCTTATGAGGGTGACGAGAAAAAAACACGTCTCCAGAAGATGAAGTGCAAGAACTGATCACAAAAATTAGGTAAGAAGATAATAATAATTCCATAGAAGCTGCTTTTGAATATTTACTCAGTGTCTTACCACTGTTTCTCTTTCTTTTTCCATGGTGACTGGTTTGGAGGGGCCAGCTGTGGTCCTGTGATCTTATGAGGGTGACGAGAAAAAAACACGTCTCCAGAAGATGAAGTGCAAGAACTGATCACAAAAATTAGGTAAGAAGATAATAATAATTCCATAGAAGCTGCTTTTGAATATTTACTCAGTGTCTTACCACTGTTTCTCTTTCTTTTTCCATGGTGACTGGTTTGGAGGGGCCAGCTGTGGTCCTGTGATCTAATGAGGGTGACGAGAAAAAAAACACGTCTCCAGAAGATGAAGTGCAAGAACTGATCACAAAAATTAGGTAAGAAGATAATAATAATTCCATAGAAGCTGCTTTTGAATGTTTACTTAATGTCTTAACACTCTCCCTTTCTGTTCCCATGGTGACTGGTTTGGAGGGGCATGATTTCGTCCTGCGATCTAATGAAGCTGATGAGAAAAGGCGTGTTTCCAGAAGATGAAGCATGAGAGCTGATCACAAACATCAGGTAAGAAAATGATGATTCCATTGAAGCTGCTTTTGTGTACTTAATGTCTTAACACTGTCTCTGTTTCTATTTTTACTTGGTGACTGGTTTGGAGGGGCCAGCTGTGGTCCTGTGATCTGATGAAGCTGACAAGAAAAAAACATGTTTCCAGAAGACGAAGCGCAAGAGTTGATCACAAAAATTAGGTAAGAAAATAATAATTGCATAGATGCTGCTTTTGAATGTGCACTCAGTGTCTTACCACTGTCTCTCTTTCTGTCCTTACATGGCGACTGGTTTGGAGGGGCCAGCTGTGGTCCTGTGATCTTATGAGGGTGACGAGAAAAAAACACGTCTCCAGAAGATGAAGTGCAAGAACTGATCACAAAAATTAGGTAAGAAGATAATAATAATTCCATAGAAGCTGCTTTTGAATATTTACTCAGTGTCTTACCACTGTTTCTCCTTCTTTTTCCATGGTGACTGGTTTGGAGGGGCCAGCTGTGGTCCTGTGATCTTATGAGGGTGACGAGAAAAAAACACGTCTCCAGAAGATGAAGTGCAAGAACTGATCACAAAAATTAGGTAAGAAAATAATAATTGCATAGATGCTGCTTTTGAATGTGCACTCAGTGTCTTACCACTGTCTCTCTTTCTGTCCTTACATGGCGACTGGTTTGGAGGGGCCAGCTGTGGTCCTGTGATCTAATGAAGCTGACGAGAAAAAATGTGTCTCCAGAAGATGATGTGCAAGAACTGATCACAAACATTAGGTAAGAAAATAAAAATCATTCTACTAAAGCTGCTTTTGAATGTGCACTCAGTGTCTTACCACTGTCTCTCTTTCTGTCCTTACATGGCGACTGGTTTGGAGGGGCCAGCTGTGGTCCTGTAATCTGATGAAGCTGACAAGAAAAAAACATGTTTCCAGAAGACGAAGCGCAAGAGTTGATCACAAAAATTAGGTAAGAAAATAATAATTGCATAGATGCTGCTTTTGAATGTGCACTCAGTGTCTTACCACTGTCTCTCTTTCTGTCCTTACATGGCGACTGGTTTGGAGGGGACAGCTGTGGTCCTGTGATCTAATGAAGCTGACGAGAAAAAATGTGTCTCTAGAAGATGAAGTACAAGAACTGATCAGAAGTGATGTGATGAAGCTGATCACAAACATGAGGTAAGAAAATAGTATTCATTCCATAGAAGCTGCTTTTGAATATTTACTCAGTGTCTTACCTCTGTCTCTTTTTTTTTTCATGGTGACTGGGTAATGAAGAAGTGATGTGAAGTGATGATCAGAAGTGACATATTGAAGCTGACGAGAGGAACTGTGTCTCCAGAAGATGAATTTGAAAAACAAGATGGAGCTGATCAGAAGAGTACCCTGAAAAAATGTCTGGAAATGGTCAATAAAGAGAAGAACTGTGATTTAGAATTATGTTTTTTTAAGGGTTATACAAATATTTTTTGTACAGTTTACTTAAAAGGGCATTATGTAACTTTTCTGGTGGGAAGTCCGCTACATGCTTGTCTCCTGGAAAGCTACATAGTATAAAAACTTGGCTATCTTAACATTATAAATTATGGCTTTTTTAAAGTGCTAAAAAATTCAGTGAAAAACTGAGCAGGGCTGCCTCTCCACAGATGTGACTGGTAACTTGGCCTGGGGGCATCAACTGTTTGTCTCTATGGAGATAATTAGGTTTGCTGTCATACTGGGGAGCATTCTAATCAAAGCAATAATGGGTCCAGAGAAACAAGCAGGTGGTGTACCCTTTACCAGAAATTTGAATTTGATTTTCTTGATTGCCATGACAACGCAGGACGTTACCTTAGATTGAAAGAATTAATATAAATAGCATTAATACTATTGGTTTAACAATAAGTAGAGCAAAGATTGGAGACTGGTATAAATGAAATGATCAAATTCTTCAAGAACTAAGTGGTCTAAACTGAACTATTCAATTTGAATCAAAGTGGGTGAAAAAAAGAAGAAACAGACTTTGGAAGATTTGTTGGTTCTGTGCTGGCATCTTGTGGCCAAAGCTGCACAATACATGGTAAATTTGTTGACAGTTTTTATGCTCACAATTAGCCTTTTATTTGTCTAGAATGAGAGGAATAAATGTATAGATTAAAAAGTGAACATTTTTTGCTGGTCCTATCTGTGTAGGCTGTTGCTTCATTTTGATCGCAATCTAATACATCTCTGATGCAAGACTTCAATTAAACAAATGGGATTTATTTATTTATTCCCCCCCCCCCCCCCCCCATGTAGTAGTGTGTCACCGTTATTTTATTATGTTTCGGTGTTGCAAATGTCTGAATGTCATAGCTACTGGCATGACAAGGAGTCCTTTTTGAAAATTGTATTTCTTTTTTAGGTTTTTTTTTTTTGAGACGTGGTCTTTAACTTTTGATCGGCCTATTTCAGTTTAATGATTGTTTCCGATAAATTGCTTATTCAAAATCTTTTCTTGTCTCACTCCCATTTCTTCTTTTTGCATTTTGAAGCACTACTTTGAACCTTCTTAAGATCCAATAGTGCAAAATATGAATTCTTGCAATTTTTCAACTGGTCTTAAAATATTGATCAAGAGTGTATAACAGAGGTTTTAAATATAGTGTAATAAGGGCCCTTTGACCTGCATTCAGATAAGTTTCATCACCACTTCATGGAATTTTGGGCAGATTCTTCCTGGAAACTATCTGAAAATCTTTTGTGTGAAACTCAAGAGGAGGATGGGGCAATTTTCATAGTAGAGACGTGATTGTTTTTCCCCAGAGTATAGTATAAGCAAGGGCTTTAACCAAATTTGCACAAGGGTCAGATTTTTCAGAGGGGTGTGGCTTTTGGACTGGACAGGTGCAAGATGTGAGAACAATTTGAACACATGGCTAACTCAGAATTAAACAAGGACTGAACCAGGACAAATCCAGGACTACACTAGTAGAAATATTAATGATTTCTTCAACAAATGTAGTGGGTTGTAATGTGTTGATATCTAACTTTACTTTTTCTTTGATGAGGTGTTTGATTTGGCGATATTGTAGAAATGGCTCTTTTCCAATCTTGTACTTCTTCTGTAATTCATAAGAATTATGAAAGATATAAATGTATTGTGTTCAAACAGGTGTTATAGTTGAGTTATTCACTTTTATTGCCATTGAGAGGTTGCAAAAGTTATGTGCAGACTTGGTGATTCTGAGGGTTTTCCACCAGGATGTCAGGGTAGTGCTGATTGCGTTATAATGAAAAAAAAGGAGATTTCTTTATTTTCTGGAGAAGAAAGGGGAGATCTTGGATTGAAGTTGTGTTGCATATGTTTTGTTCAATTTCTAGGCAAGGTAAAAACTGTAGTTGTGCGGCAAGAAAGTAATGAAAGAAATTTGGTGCCTCGAGGCTGCCAAGTTTTTTAGCATTTTGTAATGTCGTTAACGCAACATGTTGAGTGTTTTAAACCAGTTATCAGAGGGCATTGCAGGGATCATTGTAAATAGATAAGTTATCTGAGGTAATATTTTCATCTTAATGGCTTCTATTCGTCTATTTGTTGGGAGGGGAGTCCAGTGTTGAAGCAACAAAAATAAGCCACGTCAGGACCATTATTTTAATAGCTCCATGGTCAGGATATGTAAAAAAAAAAAAAAAAAAAAAGATAATATGCTCGCCCTAAACCCTACAGGAATTTGGCCATATTGGATCAGACCCATGATCATCATAATCTTTTGACATCTCCTCCAACAGTTTTCATCATAAACACATGTCCAAAAGACATACAATCCATGTGCAATAAAATGATATTAATTACATTTTAAATAAAACGTTGGGCGTGGTCATGGTGATTTTTTAACAAAATGTAAATATTTTAAACATTTTTAGGGGACTATTTTATGATTGTATTGTAGGCCCATCACAAATACTAAAACAACCCAGAAGGTGGCGGTATAATGCACTGTTCATTTTTACTCAGGATGAAGCTGGAGTATAGTGCCTGTGGATCTAGTGCATCTGGAGACAGAGTGCTGCACGTGGGGAGGAAGGGCCCTCTAAAGGAGACTCACAGCGTTAAGGGCCAGGGAGAGAGAGTTAGAGCTGGTGTGAGAAAGTCTCAGCTTAAAAAAACCCCAAACATACATAACATTAACTAGAAAAATGATATTGCTGCTGTTGACCACAAATCTGTGCAATTCATTATCAACACACCACTACACAAAATGGACTACTTCATCCAACACTGAGTGTAAGCGCTCAGCTGTGTCCCCTCCTGGTTTAAGAACCACTGGATAAGCAGCTCTTGAGGTCAGAATAAATCCACTGTGTACTGTCTGCATCTAATTCTAAATGTTTTATTGATCAATAATCAATCAGGAAGTGCACTGCATGCTAGTTCTTTTTAACTTTACAGTGACTATACACTCTGCTCAGTGGCCTCTGAAAGCTGTGAAACATGCTGATAAACTTAATTACGATGCTCGGGAATACATAAGGTAAGTGAGGATTAAATATCAGGTACAGCGCCTTTAAGCAAAACTCAATGTTTTTTTTGTTTTTTGTTTTTTTCTGTACCTTTTGTTTTTCATGGGTGTAGGTGCTAATATCAGAGTGGTCGTAGATCTCACATAAACGCAGTAAAACCATTATTATGGGCAGAAAAAAATACTACTATTGTTAATAACATGCTGTTTTGAAAAAGTCTGCTTGTGTGAAAAGTAGAAAACACCCATAGAGATGCAAAGGACAAAACCATCTAAAAAGCAACCAAAGAGTTAGTTATAAGCAAATATAAACAGTTTGAAATGTTGTTATATTTCATTTTATTGGGTCAAATGCAAAACAACCAAATAAACATTGAAACATACAAAACAAGGCTTCTCTCTGGTGGTGAAAGTTTTACTGCAGAGTTCTTCCCCAGAGACTTTTCCCCAGAGTGGATTCTCAAGTGACGTTTGTATAAGGTGACCAGATTTTCAAAATTATATATGTATAAATGAAACTGTTTAAAGAACATGTAACATTGTCTATTCTCGACTCACTTGTGGGTCAGTAGCCTGCACAATCTGAGGGTTCAAAGTTCATTTCTTTGCCTTGTGGTCCTTAGCATGGTTATCTGTATTTTAGCTAAACAAATAACAATATATTCCGCTCTGTACGGTTGGCGTGTATCAAATCGGTCAAATATAGGGACACCTGGGACATTTCCTCTACAAAACTGGGGCAAATCAGTGGTTTTGGATAAAACTGCTGTGACATGAGACACCGTACTCAAAACTGGGACTGTCCTGGGTAAATAGAGACATCTGGTCACCCTATGTTTGTATGAGGAATCCAGACTACTGAGCAAACTCCTTCCCACTCTGGTTACAGCCGTATGTTTCGAAGTATGGTTTTGACTTTCAGTGGAATTTTGCAGATGACGTGCCACATACAGAAAATGTACTTCATACTTCCATGATGTTACTTTAAAGAAAACACAAGTAATCAAAGTATCAATCAAAGTATGTTAGTATAAATTACACAATTGTATTAATAAACAAACACATTTTGATACATACATATACATTGCACAATTTGGTTTAAAACTTAGAGTCAAACTTCTTATAAAAACAGAGGAAACAAGACATTCTGAAGTTACAGGCAGGTTTTACAGTAGGCTATGTTTTAATGGATATTATCACTTCTCAGTTCATACATGTGAATAATGTTATCTTCTAAGGCTGAGCTCCCTGTCGTCCTTGTCGAGCACCATCAAGTTGTCCACAGAGTAATTGGCATCATCTCCAATGTCCTGAAAGACGTACTCTTCGCTTTCGCAGCTCTGGGTTCCGTTCACGCAGTTTATGATCTGGTTTAGCTCCGCACTGTCGCTCACGTTGCTGTCCTCGTCACTTTCTGAGCTCTGCATACTGTCACTGGCCTCGGAGGATGAGGAGGTTTCGTTGCTCTCGCTGCTCACACTCTGGCTGCTGTCTGCGGTGGCGGCCATGATGAGAGCCGTGTTGTCGGTGCTTTCTGCGCTCTCACTGCTGGAGGTGCTGGCGGCCTGGGCCTTCTGCAGCAGTGACACTATGGGATTGTTGCTCTGTTTTAGAGTCTTCACTGTGGGGGTGATCATGGGCTGCTGGGCTGCCAATTTGTTGAGAATCTGCTGATCTTTCACTTCTGTGCTGTTGTCTTCCGTGCTGGCGTCTCGTACAACTGTCGCAAATACTCGAACCCAGCTCTAAAAAGAAAACAATTCCACAAGTTGACACTTTTGAACAGTTTATAGCCTAATAATAATAATAATAATAAAAAAAACTAACCCTTCATAAAACAGTACTATTGGTAAAGGTCTTTGCCTGGAATGTTTCACACTATGGGATTAAATTGTTAATTGAAAGGTTAACTGAAATTTTCTTTTACTACTATGAGATAAAACATATATTCCTTGCATGTATTTAATTATTTTATTTAATTCATTATTGCAGATCTGAGCTGCAACTTGGTCTGTTCGTCTACATAAAGAGGCACATTTAATAACATTCCAGGCAAAGCAATACCATCTCCATAAAGACAAGCACACAGCAGACCCTCGACTGCACCCTTGAACACTAAAGGTGGTTTGTTTATGGCTGTAGCCTGCTTGTTTTGGTGCAGAAATGAATGCTCATGACACCTAGCAGAGTTAATTAAGTGAACATACCTTCCTAATATTCTCTTCACTGCCCATGCTGTCATCTCTTGTTTCAACCAGCATCTCAGTGTTCTAGAAAAATAGTGGAAAAGTCAATTATACTGAGCAGTAGCTAACAATAGTTAATAAAATATAAGTTTCCAAGATACCTCATTGGATTCAACTGAGTCACTTTCTTCTGATGTCTGTAAAGAGACAAAGGCACAGATCAACATATGGAACATTCAAATCTACAGGCATAAAGTTTCAAGTCAAATTAACACGTTTGCTGTACGTTGTGTGTTTCCAACTCACACTGTCACTTGATGCAGATTCTACAGATTCTGATGACTGTGATTGTGAACTCTAAAAAATGAAAAAGATAAAAAAAAAGTAAAGTAAAAAACAGGCACGAGGCAACATACACAGTATTCAAACTACTGAAAATGGAGGGGAAAAAAAACAGAATTCGACTTTTACCTGACTTTCTGAGGTGTCATTTCCAGATAATTGTGTAATCAAGAGAGGTTCTGTCTAAAAAGACAGAAACATACAGTTAGCCAAGACCACAACATGGGTAATTATACCCTATAACTGCAAATGAACAATTAAACTTCATCTTTGCAATCATTCTGTAAATCATATGAGCACAATCCATTCATTCAAATGTTGCACAACAAGTATTATTGCAAGACTGTGCAGACATGGTAAACAAGACACGTGTGGGAAAGCAGCAAAAGCACAGCTGTTGATGAGCATGATAACCTTTCAATGATTTACTGTAGAATAAGTTCAATGTAACATTATGTTCAGCAATGGCATATTTAAAATAAAGATCTTACCAAGTTTGTGTCTGGTGCTGATGGATCCAAATCTATATTGACTGTAATCTGGAGAACACAAGAGGAACAAAATGGTTATTTCAAAAGTCACAATCTGACAATAATTCTGCACATTAGCTGCACACACTATGCACATGTAGACTTGTTGAGTCACTAGAGGTGGGACTGAACGGACTATAAACTAATCCATTTGTTACGTCAGTTTGGCATTTCTCCTACAACATTAAACATGTTTTGTACTGCTGTATACAAATTATGTGTGGAATATACTTACTGGGTTTGCACAGACTGCACAGAAAAAGCAAAAGAATATGATGAAAGCATTCATTCTGCAAAAAATGCAAAAAAATCAAATTATAACCATGGTCTCATTATGAATGAAGTAGTGAATACAAGCATAAAAACATAATTCACCTCTTTTTTGTGAAGGTTCCAAACCTTTGGCAGTGGAGTATTTCTGTGATGAAATTAGTGTCCTTTCTGAGCAGTACCAGTCAGTCAGCGCCTGTCTGTGGATGTGATGCTCAAGCGCCCCAGCCCTCTGTATATATGTAAAGCCCATTAAGATGCTTGCATCACTTCCTTCCGGGTGTCTGTGTCTTGCCAACATTAGAAGATTTTTTTTCCTTGAGAAAGAGCTGGAAACATACACAAAATAGAAAGCAGACGATAATTGGACTTGCATAAACACTCTGGGCTGGTTCATTCAGACAGTAAATTCTCTCCTCCCCTGTCAGCCTTAAATGTGAAATATAGTTTAGCATCGTCAACCACAGGGTTTGTGGCCTGGTGAAAAAACACTGTCGCCCACTCTGGGAGGAAAGGAGGGCCAGGCAGGGTCACGCTCGTTTCCGCTCTAATTACGAGTTTTCTCGTTTAGACCGTGACTGCCTCATTTTATATTAGTTAAGTAGTGTCTCAGTTACAGAAGATTATGTAAGTGCATATTATACTGTACCACAACAGACATCTGCTCCCATCTTCAGGCAGCAGCTCTGACAAAATATCAAAAACATAATTTGTATCCAGTTTTATATTTTTGGCCTCAAAACTGTGTCGTTCTTAGAAGGAGAGCTTGTACAGTAAAAAAAAAAAAAAAAAAGACTTCTGTGAACATCATAATTGCTTCCTGGATATCCATACATGGTCAAGCTTAAAATACATTTACAGAATTCCTTGTTTAACCTCACACTGGATTTCCACCATGCTAAAGAGACCTGTAATTACAGTGTATATTCACCAGTCTGGAGCTGTTTGCCCAAACCACAGCTACCAGCTAGAGGGCTCTGCTGCACCAAGAGGCGGAGGCCAGAGAAGATTGATGCCTGTTTATGGCGCTCAGTTTTTAAATAGTTTTAGTTATGCACATTTATTGCTTAATCTCGTCTAATTTAAAAATAGAGAAAGGTTATAAAAGTTGACCTAAACACCCCAGTCTCAATGTTGACGATCAAACCCATTCTTTAAAATGTAACAAACAATGTATTCAACATTCAAGTGCATATGATCACAGATGTCATAGTTTTACATCAGTCAAGTGGCTGTTTATGGAAAAAAATGTTGAAAAGAAAAATACAGGAAGTAGAAAGTACCTCTACCTACGTCATTGCTGAAAATTCCATCCAAAATGCAGGGACTATTTAAGAACAAGGAGCATATTTTTCTGGTATTTTAGTCATTAAAAAAATAAAGGTTGTGTCATATTTTTTTTCCTAATCATAACAACAGTGCAATTTACACAAGTTTTGGCCTCTTGCTATAAGGAACAATTATGGAATTACGTCTACGTGTGTCACATCTGCTGCCCACATCCAGCCAGTTAGTAAAACTATAAACTTCACAATAGCAAAGAGAGAAAGAAAGAAAACAAACTAGGGAAAAAACAGGAATCATCAGAAGGAACACATTTGACACATCTCCAAATTCAATATATACTGTGGAAAAATCTATGAGGGAAAAGTAGTTTTTTCCTAAATGGCGGGTAATAGTGAAACAAAAATTCAATTCTGTCAACTGGACAAAATGCCTGTCCTCAATGAAAGACTGGAAATATGCTTAACGACAAAATAAAGCATAAACCAGAGGAGAGACAGCGACAGTGGGACATAATAATGATCTGAATCTATTAAAAGCAATATGTTCTATCTTTAAACAATAACCGCAGTTACTAGTTGCAAATATATTTACAACGACATGCCACAAGGGAAGTGTATTGTGCAACATGACATTTAGAGCTCAGAACACACCTCGACTATTAAAGCGGGGGTGTTTTACTTCGATGGGGTATTAACTGCAACACATGCCATATTTAGACCATCGTGTTACTTTTTAATGTTTTTGAAAATGCTATACTTGCCAGGAACAACGTATTAACACGTTTTATAAGTTTTACTTTCATTTTTGATGCTTTGAATCTCTCCTTCTTTTGCTCTCCACACTAAGTCACCCCCCCCTTCAGAGTGACATCACCCGCAAATTAAAATATTGCACATATGTTGATGAAGTAGTAGTGTATTGTTTTGTATCATGCTTTTTGTATATTTATGAAGAATTATGGCCATTAGCATGGATGACATAGGCTTGTGGGCGGAGCTTTGGACAAAATTTTACAGCTAACCGTAAGGAGGGTTCAAAGAGCGTCCGGGAGAGATCGCTAAATTACTTAAACATGCATGGATAACATCTAAAACCTCTTCAGGCATGTTTTTGATGAAGGAACAACGTAGAAATCTCCAAAAAGTTGATTCTGCATAGTACCTCCTCTTTAAAGGTCCTATATTACACAAAATTGATTCACAAAATGAGCTTTAAGTTATGTTATAATGTTGTTACGTCCTAAAAAAAAAGAGTTGTGTTTGAGTAATCCTTTATTATTAGTCTGTCTACATCTCCAAACCTCAAAATGCTCTGTTCCACCTTGTGATGTCATGCAGTAGGTGTGTTAAACATGTGTGAATGAAACAAAAAACAACTCCAGGTCTGTTAGTGATGAGGAAACATCATTATAACACAGAAAAAAACAATATGCAATAATGAATGTGCACTTACCGATTTAACAGTAATACCTGAGATGTTTATAGCTTCTCCTCACTCATATCGATACGCCCCACAGTCTATGTTGTGCAGGGCAGGACCCCCATGCCTGAGTGGTCCGAGTGTGTGTATGTGACTGTGGTGGTCCAGTTTGTGAGGACAGAGGGGTGAAATCAGAAGCTTCACAGACTCACGTTCAGACAGCTGTGGGTTTACTCTGCTACAGCCAGCCTCAGGTAAAACACGTCTCATTTGCTCATCATTTTACCTGTATCTGATCTCTGACATATTTCTGTTATCTGTTTGTTGTAGTTATTGTAATGACTTCCTCTTGTGCATTAAAACACTAACCGAATCTAATATAAACAGACGTATTTTTGCCAGATAATTGGTGACTTTAAGTGTTTAGATTTCTGTTAAAATGCTGATTAATTTTCAAATCTGTCTCACATTCTTACTTATTTAAGCCGATTATTTTTTAGTTCAGTTACATTAAATCTGCATGTTTCTTAATTTTATTTACAATATACTGGCATAAAATAATTATTTGTCTTTGGTAAAAACAACCTGCAACAACCTTCAAAGTTTAGGCCACATCCAAAGCTAGTGCACACTACATTATTTCAAAATGACTTTTCGTCCAGCAGCCTTCTGTTTTGGTTAACCCTGCGTGCTTTTGCCCGGTTGATGGGACTGAACATGTTGGCTTTGTTTCCGTCCAGTGGGACAAAAACTTTGTGGACTTAGTCAAATTTCTTCCAGTCTGGTGCCTTCTGTTGTTTATTTTAGCTCTGAATGAGAGACACACAGAACTATAACCATGACAACGGCATGATGGACATGTCCGCAGCATACAGATAAACATAGCTTTGAACGATGTGCCAAGTGAATTTTGCCACAGAATGAGATCTATTTACACTGAATTTATTGTTTACAGTTGACTCTCTGTTTCAGATATGAGGGCCTGTTTTATATTCCTTTGCTTACTGACAGCAACATTTGCGGTAAGTTACATAACGTTTTATGCACAATTTTCAGTAGCTATGTGACAATCTTTTTGGCAAGACCATAGAAAACATTCAGACGTATTTATTATAATTCTATGATTTTGGAGTTCTGCCCCAGGATCTCCATAATAGGTCAGTGTTACAGAATATAAGATTATTTATAAAATGTATTTTTTATAAGGAAAGAAAGATACCAGGCACTCACTTGGTTAAAAACATAATATATTTAAAAGCCTTTATTTATAGTTTTTGATGAGCACTTCCCTGTCTCTGCTGTTTCTGTAGTTTTATATAGTTGAAAAAGTTTTGTTTATGCACCTAACAAAATGGACCCATCACACTTCTCTGTCTGCAGGTAAAAGGAGTCCCACATGTGAAGCATCATGATTTACACAAAAGATCCTACAATGACAAAGCAAAGGTAATGATTTTGAATTCACAAGTATGAATTAAAAAGTATATTTATGCTCTTTTTCATTTGATCAAGGATGCCACCGCAGAGAAGGTCCACCAGACTCAACTCTTGCCCACATTAATCACGTATGAAGCCAACAGTCAGGAGCAAGACGAGCGAACCACAGAGGAGAACGCAGATTCACCCTCTGAGATGTCTAAGGCCAGAGCAGTGCTGATGAGTGAAGAGGAACTGGAGGCACTTGTAAACACCGGAGAAGATACTGATGATGCCGAGTCCAATGATGCCCAGGAGGTAGTGGAAGAAGCTGTGGAAGACGCTGCAGATCAAGTGAAGACGACTATGGAGAAAACTGAGGCTAAACAGGAGAAATTGTTTGAGGAAGTGGAAAGCAGCGCTGAATCTGAGACTCCATTGGGTTTGGACTACGCCAGTGACAGCAACAGCTTACAACTTGTCAAGATCCTACCAGCCAAAGATATGGATGAAAAACGTCCAGTGTCCAGTGTGGATGAAGTAAACGCTCAACAACTGGACAAATATGAAGAAAAACAACATGATAAATCTGCGCAAACAGAAAGCGACAAGCAAAAGATGAAAGATGCGGACAGTGTGTCACATGATGCTACGGAGGTTCAGAACGATATGCCAGTGAGAGGAGAGGAAGAGGAGGAGGAGGAGGAGGAGGAGGAGAGAAAGAACAACAGTAATGTTCAAGGCAGGAAGAGGCAGAGGAAGCAGAAGAACCAGCGATCGAAGAAACACTCTCCTCAGAAAGATGAGGCCCGGATCGAAGCAGAGCCGAACCCGCCCAAGCCAGCCAAGGAGGAGCCGGTGCAGTCAGAGGGCAACAGCACTGACAACGGAGCGCACAAGACCAAGAGGAGGAGGGCCGGCAAATGGGTACTGTATAAATATTCAAAGCGTGCAATATTTAAAAGGCCTTGTCCTTGATTTTGAACCATAAGTGTGGAACTTGACTGAGAAACTGTCTGGGATAGTCCTCAGCAGTTTGTTCCAGATGGTTCTCATCCAGTGTGGCAACTAATTGGACAGGTGAAGCATCAGTATAGTGTTTATTTTATCTTTTTTTTTTTTCTCATCTCCTAAAATGTCCATTAAAATGCATATGGGAATATTTATATAGCATCCTGCATAAAGCATTTCCTGAATTAGAACAAATAAAGAGCCTGTAAATTAGTCTTTTTTAATAATGTCTTTTCTACTTCTATAAGTGGTTGATTTTAAATTACAATTATTTATTACATTCTGGGTGTCCTGATTCAACCACTCCATTTATCAAACCTGGAAGCTGACCATAAAACTACTGACTTGTGACACCTTGTGGTAACATATAGAAAAACTACTCTTAACTTTGACAGACTGGGCCTCTAAATTAGATCCGTTGGTGATAATGAAACCAGTTAAGTTACGTTCACGCTTTCTTTTTAGGGGGCTCTGGTGGGAGTGAATCCAGTGCAGATCCGAGCCACGGTGGACCTGTACCCCGGGTCGAGGGCCGCGCTGGCAGGAGTCACCCAGGACCTTGAAGCCTCAGGTTAGTTTGTGCAGTAGTAACAGTGTGCACCACAGGCCAAAACAGCACACTGTCCCAACAATCTTATCCCAGAATCTGCTGACCGGCACTTCACGCTCAAACTTCCACATGACCAGTAAGCAGTGATCCCGTCCACTGCTATAACACAACCGTGGCAGGCTTAAGAGTCAATGAGAGAGATCAGGGAAGTCTAATCACAGAACCAACATGAATGGCAGTGGAATGCCAATGTGTGGGATGGAAAAAGAGGTTATGGCCTTCTGGTACGGCGGGCCATATTGTGATAAAATCGAATCTCACACTACGATATGCTGCTTTGTGAATGACAATATGGAAATTTCACCAAATGTTCTTTTGAATACAGCTCTATGCTCTAACAAAGACCCCTTTCCTCACTAGGGATGGGAAAATAAATAATAATATTAATTATCGTGATAAAAAGGGTTGACATTAATCGTTTGTGGGCCATTTTATATAATCGTGATAATTGGCAACAAACATAATCGCCATTACATCACCAGAATGTGCAGAAACAATGTTCTCTGCTAAATCGTAGTAGTTTTCACTGATAACAAAGTACAGTTACACAAAAGTTCTACAACATTACAATTATAACTATTCATATCCAGAACATCCAGGCCATGATAAAACAAAATGTCAACATCGCCCCATGCCTATTCCCCGCCCACATCTCCCATTGGTCGGCCGCCTCAATGCTCTGAGTGAGAGTCAGTGCAATGAAGTGTGAAGCAGATGACGTTAGTGACCTCTTCAAGACGATATAAAGATACAGAACTTACATGAATCCTGATGAAACTGAAATGGTGATCTGGCTCCTTGATATATTGTCCATCTCTACAGTCTGGTTTGATACAAATGTGTAAATAAAGGAAAAAGTTCATGGCAATTTGTTCTATGTTGTTTGTGTAGCAGACCCATGCGACACCTTCCGCTGCAAACGTGGGAAAACATGTAAACTGGACGACGGCAATAAGCCAAGTTGTGTGTGTCAAGTGCCATCGGAATGTCCTCCAAGTCTAAATGAGCTGGACCATGTAAGCACTGACAGAACTAGCAGCTAGGCCTAATCTGTTTTTATTTCACTGTTTGAATACAACAAATGAAATACAGACATTTAACTTTTTCTTTCGCTTTAGTTTTTCTCTTGGGCGACAGTAGCTCAGTTGGTTGAGCGTTTGTCCGGTATGATTCCAGCTCCCACAGATGAATGCTGTCGCTGTGTCCTTGGGCAAGACACTTACATCGCCCCGAGTGTCTGTGTACACTGGTGCATGAATGTGTCTGTGAACGAGTGAGTGGTTCCTTGATGTAAAATGCTTCGAGTGTTTGAGTGCCTTGAACGTGGCAAAGCGCTATATGAAAATGTGACAATTTACCATTTCTTTCTTCCCCCTAGGCCTCAATAACAAATTCTAAAGTGGGATATATTGTTTCAGAAAATATCAAGATAAACGACAATATTGAAACTATTTTGTAACCCTACAGCTGGACAACCTCATTAAACCTTTTTTAAGTGAACTATATTATAAAACATGTGGCCACCAATAGATAAACAGAGCTATTGAACACTTTAGTAGTTAGTATAATCTATAATGTGTCATAGATCTGAATTATTCCATCAACTACAGCACAAATGGGCTTCAAACTCACCATATGGGCTTCATACTACAAAAAATATAAAAAAAAAAACAAGTACAAAGATAAGGTACATGTGATCATTACTGAAAATATATTGTTCTTTCTATCACATGGAAAATTGTCAGAATTTTAGTACTCAAAGCGCTTTACATTAAGAAACCACTCATCCATTCACACACGCATTCATACACCAGTGTGCACAGACACTGGGGCAGGTTAAGTGTCTTGCCCAAGGACACAACGACAGGATTCATCTGTAGGAGCTGGAATTGCACCGCCAACCTGTGGCTCAGTGGATCTGATCGCTCTACCAATAATGTAAGTTCCTATGAATATATATATATTTTTTTTAATTTCTGCAGGTCTGTGGAACTGACAACAAAACATATGACACATCTTGCGAACTGTTTGCCACAAAATGTAACCTCGAGGGCACTAAGAAAGGACACCGGCTTCATCTGGACTACACTGGATCATGCAAACGTAAGTATAAAAACATGGTATTATGCAAAGTATCTGTTTCTGATAATGTCTTTCACAAAGTCCTCATGTCCCTCTTGTCCCTCTGTCTTGCTGCAGTGATCCCGCCCTGCCTGGACCCAGAGCTGATCCAGTTTCCATTGAGGATGAGGGACTGGCTGAAAAATGTCTTACTTCAGCTGTATGAACACGACACCACCTCCCCGGGCTTCCTAACGCCTAAACAACGCTTAAGAGTAATTTCAATAATAATTGAAATCGGGGGGAGTAACTAGAGTTTAAACATGTACTTGTAATTCAATATTTCTAAACATGTAACTGTAGCTACATTTAAAAAAGTCTCAACGCTGTCTCTGCTCTGCTCTATATCGACAAATATTTAAAACAGCTCATCCTCTGCTCTGATTGGCCAGACCTCAGAGAATATGTGGATTGCAGTTTTAACTTTAAACTGTTCCGTTCATCAAGTTTTGAATAAGTTCAGTATCCAAAGTGCATCCAAACTAGCAGACAAATAATATATGTGCATTTAGGTGAAAAAAATCTTTGAGAGTGAGAGACGTCTTCATGCCGGTGATCACTCAGTCGAACTTCTTGAACGGGACTTTGAGAAAAACTACCACATGTACATCTATCCCGTTCACTGGCAGTTTGCACAGCTGGACCAACACCCCTCTGACCGGTATGTAGTGTTTTTATGTATGAAAAAGGCATAAAACATAAACACATGATCACACACTCGCTCCCTACTCACCTTATGCTAACTGGGGTTTTACAGACAGCTGTCCCACTCGGAGCTGGCCCCTCTGAGGGTGCCTCTCGTGCCCATGGAGCACTGCACTTCCCTCTTCTTCCAGGAGTGTGATTCTGACAAAGACAAGCAGGTGTCATTCAAAGAGTGGACTTCCTGTTTTGGCATCAAAGAAGGTACGGTCAGCAAAATCAACAATGACTCGCATCAAATTATAATCGTGAAGTTAAATCTGTGCTTTTCTTTTTGTCATTCACAGAGGATATGGACACCAGTTTGTTGTTCTGAGCTTCAGAGACAGTCCCACAAGTGTAAACAGTATGAACAAACTCACTTTACCTCGTGTTTAGAGATAATTATAGGCCCTGTTTCATCCAGACAGACTAGTCCTGGAAATACTTTATATTTTTTATTAAGATGTTAAATTTTTTCTCAATAAAAATGTCCAAGAGCATTCCAAACTGGAGATTAGTTTACAAAAGCTCCTTGTAGTTGACTCGATCTAGTCTTTTAGTTCAGCCAATGTTGAACTTTCTTGTTTTGTTTTATGGCTGTAGAAATGACTCTGAATGTCTTTTCAAATGTTATTAAACCCTTTTAGAGTATCACATTTGTAATACCTTAGTCTAACCCGAATACCTTGCTATATATCATTTGTTTGGTTTGTACTCTCAGCAAAAGGAAGTATTTGACTTTTTAGAATTTGAAAACTCCAGGGCTGAATGGAGAGCAGTGCACCTGTACCACTGTTAAATAACATCTCCAATGTACTTTTATTATATCTTTGTTACTGACTATTTTTGTGTAAGCTCTGTACAATGACACCAGAAAACGCTGTCCACTAATTCTTGGTTTTGAACAGCCACATAATCCAAATGAACGTCTTTGTAGTCAACAAAGCGAAAATAGCAAAGATGCACAGTCACGGTGAGCACTGTAACGTGTTTGGAGGTAATGTGCTGGACTCTGATTGGCTGTTTGTTGGTGATTACTGGATGGGACAATGTGAATAAAAGCAGAGAAAGTGTCTTCATTCTGTTGATCACTTGCTGCTCTTGGGTAAAATGTTGTGCACACTTTGGCTGATCTTTCCAAGTCTGGCTGTTCTGGTGGAGGGGGGTCTGACCTCGGCAAGCGCTGAAACGCTGGCCAAAGCTGGGGGGAAAAATGTTGGAGGTATAGCGGGCAACAATGTAAATGCAGCTGCCCAAAATGGGGTCCCACTGAATGGACAGGCTGTTGTGGCCCATTTAGTTCCTTTAGGAGGATCACTTTATCTACAGCAAGCTGGAAACCAAGTCAGCCAACCTCCGATACAACAGTTCATACCTCTCGGCACTATCCAACAAGGAGGCCAGTTTGCAGTAAGACAGCCCGGAGGAGGAGGTGTGATCGCACAGGGGCAAGCAGGCCTGCCAGGACAAGGATCACCCATCACGTTGTTTGCCATACTTCCACAAGGGGGAGCCATTGGAAACCCTCAGAATGCATTTTTGACACCAGGGCAAGTCCAGCTGGTCGCTCCGGCAGGAATCAACAACCAACAGCAGCAGCCCATCCCAGGGAATGCTGGGAAAATAGCAGGTGGACTTCGATTTGTGCGATCTGCTGCTACACGTCTCAGAAGGACTCAAGTTTCGGGGACAAAGGCGATGGCATCTGAGGAAGAGGAAGAAGAGGAGGAGGAGGAAGAGGAAGGCTCGGGGATGGATAGACAGAGGAAACAACAATATTAGAAATACTGCTTAAGTCACACTGTCAATCACCCACAATGCTGTCTGACTCTTTAACACTTCAATGCCTTAATAAATCACTTGATTCACAATGACTAAAATAAATATGATCTTTGAATAAATCTGTGTGCAGTGGTTATTAGGTGCCTCATAATGTTTTTGTTTTGTTTCTTACATTTATATGTCATGGCAAAGTATATGATGGCAACGCATTTTTGGATGATTAATGGCTGCCAATATCCAAAGCTAAACAAAACACTGCATCCTATATTTGACACATAAAAAGCTAACACACAGATAAGTATAATTTAGTTTTGTATAGGCCATAAAAAGTAACATATCTTTATTACAATGTGGAAAACATGTGATGAAATGATGTAATTCTTTAACGATATGTTATTGTGTTGCAACGGCAGAGCACAGGAAGAGCTTTTCCTCATTTGAAGCTGATGACAAGAGTATAATTTAAGCCGATCTCAGCCCAGTCTCTTAGTGTTGTTTACCTGGTGTGTGTGGGCTGCCCAGTCAGCAGCTCCAGAAGGTTCCCAGACAGCCTCAAAATGTGACGACATGCCCAGAAAAGCACATGAGCATGACTAAGTACGCCTTTACAGGACACTTTTAAACATTCAAATTAAACATTTAAATGGTAAACACACTAAAAACACACTCATTTGATATTTTTGAGATAAGTAAAAGCAATGATAGTATAAGTCAAGGATCCTCAACTACCAAGACGGAGACTAAAACCAGACCACAGCTATCTGGTCGATATAGGTCCTTTTTATAGTCTCCCATAATACTGATCTGAAAATGGAGTGCAAATTAATTTCATTTTAATAATTCTTAATTTTTATTTATTTATCTTTATTCATACAGGTAGGCCCAATGAGAGGACTTACACTGTCTTTTTCATGGGCACCCTGTTCAAAATAGAAAAAATACAAACAAAAATCAAACAAAACAAAGTATTATTTAAATAAATCAATTTAAAACATTAAAAACTGGTGCAGGTGTGAGTATAAAAGTTTGTTTCCAGATTATTAAATTGCGTTTGTAGCACCAAAGTATCTACATGAGGATTAACACCACTGGAAATATTTACAACAATAATTAATTTAACTTAAAAATCAAATAAGTTATGGAATACATTTAGTAAAAAAAGAAAATATTACTTTATTACTTTTCTATGATGTATGAGCTACTATGTCCAAGTATTTCCCCTTTTGGTAACATTCTATACTATAGCAGAAAAGCAGATAATGTTACTTCTTTACTATTAAACCAAATCTGTCCAGTTCAACCCAGCCTGGCTCTACAGCAGCACCGACTGATGCATCTGTTTGTGGTACTGTGGGGTTAAAGCAGGTTTAAAGGCATTTACCTCGGGCCTATGAATCATTGTTGTTGTCTGTGGTCCCTGTGAGAGAACAAAAAGAGATTAAAAATGACCTTTTCAACCAAATTTTGAGTCCTGCAGAAAGAGTGAAATGGTGACACCCAGGTGACAGAAATAGTCCATGAATAACTGGGTCTTCTCCTGTCTAATTGGATGCTAATAATCTCTGGGACTGATAAAAAGCTCTACCTATACGGTCACAACCACACAACTACTGTAGTTCTTCCTGGCACATGACATTCACCAGAGAAAACTTAAGGTATGTTACACAATTAATACGACAGGAAATGTGTAAATTAACTCAATAGAACTATTTTGTTTACAGTAGAAGATGAAGCTCCTGGTCTTTACAACACTGTTATCTACAGTCTGCTATGTAAGTAATCAACTGGGACATTTGTGTCATCAACTGCTCATCAACTACTATTCTGCCATAACTGCTTTAATGCTATTAAATTACCACTATTACCACTATTACCACTATTACCACTACTACTACCACGGCTACAACTACTACTTCTACTAAATGTGATTTCAGATTAAGTTCTTAGTAGTATTTGTTTCTGACTGTGTTTTCTGCTATTGTAGGTCAGTGCAGGCAAGGTAAGAAATCATGTGTTATTATTATAATGAAAGTACTGTTGTATACAAGTACTGCATTATAATAAAGGTTGTTGTGTAAATTCCCTTTTATGTTGAAACAGACTGCAAGGCTGTTGGCAGCTATGAATGCCATGAATGGTATGGGGATGGGAGTGAATCCAGCCGCCGCCGGCCTGTTAGGTGGAGGCTTAGTGCGTCCCATTGTAATTCCAGGGGGCGCGGGGTTCATTGGGCAACCCCAGTTTCCTCAGGTGAGAAAAAGAGGAGGTTAAATTGACAGTTTACAGTTGTGCAGCATGTCAGCTTCAGCTATGGCTAATTTAAGGTTTTAACAACTTCCAAATGGCCTTTTAGTTTGTGCCCGCTCTACCTGCCTACGGTGTCCCGCCAGCACCCATTCCAAACATGTACCCTGCCCCAGCCCCAGCAGCCAATCAGGTTTGTGTAACCCAAACGTATGTCAGTGGAATCTGTGTTGTTTTTCAATATGTGTGTGTGTTTTTCTGTGGCAGTATCCTTACATGGGGGTTGCACAGATGGGGCCAATCACCCCTCCACAACCACTCCCACAGCAACTCATGGTAGGTTCCTTATGTCATCACATCACAATAAAAAAATCATTTGTATAAAAAATGTGTTTGTGTAGGGTGGTTTCCCTATGGGCAACATGCAGCAGCAACAACCACAGCTGGTCCCAGCTCAGCTGGACCCAGTCCAACGCTTCAGGGTACACATTTAGATCATATTATTATATTATTACATTATATAAGTGAATGTTTATGAATGAGCTTATACTCCAGTCTGAGCTAAGCTGGTGCTTGTTTTTCAGCGTCAGGTCATGATCCCAGACAGTACAGCAGCGGCCACAGTGGACACTCAGGTAACTTTATCTATAACATATTCATATTCTCCCTAACTCAGTTTTTTTTACTTTTTAACATGCTTATTTTTTCTTTTATTTTAGATTCCGCCTCCAACTGAGGATCCTAGTGCTTGTAGCAATGAAGTTACTCAGTGAAGTTAATCAGAAAAAACTGAGATGTTTATTTACATCACCATTGAAACCTATGGAAAAAAAAAAAAGTTGTTTCTTTCTGATTATATTTCCAATGTCCATTATGTAATGTTTAATAAAATTTCATTTTGAGATTTCATCACACTATTATTTATTTTTGGCTCCATCTCCAAGTGGGCATTTACTGCCATCAAGTGGACAATGAGAAAATTACAAACAAAAATACCACATAAGTATTATAGACTACAGATTCACTGAAATCATCATCATCCCTCATCATGTACATTCTATACAAATCTTTGTGACAGTATTTAAAGGTGAACTATGCACTTTTTCAGGTTTAGAATTTGCCATCTGATTTTCTCTGTGGAGATGTTCTTGCTTTGACTAGAATGTTTCACAGTATGACTTTACACCTCATATATTTAGCATTTATCAGATTACAAGTGTTTTAATTACTGAATAAATACCATGAAAAACTCCACAGATCTGACCCGTAACTCAGATAGACAAATTTAATGTCATAATGTGGAACATTTCAGTATTAACATCTCTATGTAGACAAGTAGGGGGCAGACCCCGCACCAGAAAATTGAGCACCTTTAAGACTGGACACCTGAAAACTACTGGTCATGAAACTGTCTATATATTTATGTAAAAAAAAAAAAAATCAAAAATGTCAAGTGAGACCAGAATTGATCCAAGACTTTCCTTATGTAAACTTCTCTATACTGTATGGTTCTGTGTTTCATTAACAAGATTTTAAAGTTATTTATTTATTTTAAAGTACTTTATTTAAAAATTAGACCAGGGTAGAAAAAAAAGAATAAAATCAAATCTGCACAGTAAACACTATTTGCACAAATGAGCAGTTTGTGATCTACATTTCACCACTGTAAACTCTTTGCCAAAGATATCTGTGCATAAGTCTGAACATGATTGAGACACATGTCTTTATGATTACAGACTTTCTGCCGATGCTGTTCTTTTTCCCATGACAAGCCAAATTCTTGTTGATTTAGAGCCTGTAATTACCCGCATAGTTTCTACACTTAAAAATATGTAGAATATAAAAAATGTGAGAGGTGAGACCCCCCACCTCATGACATTCACAATTCCTACTTAAAATACTGCAAAGTCATGATAGTTTTGCAATAAATGATTGTATAAAATTAAGTGAAAGATTAGCTGGCACTATCCAAACTTGTTATGGCGTTTAGAGACATGACATACACATAATAACACACTTAAGTGATGAGAAACGTCTGTTGTACTGACCACACAGGGCTCGTCTGGGCAGGCTCTGGACAGGATGACCTGCAGATATTTATAAAGGATGGGACCAAGGTGAAGCATTCAGAAAGGGAAAGCAAAGGCAAAGTAAGTTCAATTGTAGAGAGCTGAATTTGAGGATTTTGTTGAAAATAAGTGCGTTTTTTATTCTGTACTGTAGGCCACAATGAAGCCTCAAGTTGCTATACTGTTACTCTGTCTTTTGAGGACAAGTTCTGGACTTCCAGTACGTTTTGATGGTTTAACATGCTTAAATGCTATAAGGAATGTTTTATTATTTATATTTTTCATGTGTGGCCTTTTAACAGGTGCAGATTGGACTTCTTACAAGTAACAGCAATGAGGTAAACAGCATGTTTACCTTGTCTCTTTGTTTTGGTGATTTCTTTAAAGGTTATCTTTTGGACTAAGGACACATCTACAGTATTTCTTTTTGAGATGTTGTCAAAAGTAAAACAGTATCTCTAAATTCAAACATTTTGTGTCTAGATTTTCAGACTGAATGGACTGAACGGATTGAACACACTGAATGGATTAACACTCACCACTCTTGGTCAAGCACAGGTGAAACAAAAACAATAGGCCACATTACCATTTGGACATTTAAAAAGCTCATATACTTGCTCTTACCCAGGCCACTTCACTGCTGCCTCCGTTTGTGCTGCAGCAGCAGCAGCCAGAGGTGCTGCTCACTCCTCAGGTGGTGAACCTGAACCCGCAGTTGGCCGGGCCCTTCGGCCCTCAGGGCCCTCAGGTGCTGCTGCCCTCTCAGGGGAACCAGCTGACCCCAGTCATCCTCCCCAACGGTCAGCAGGAGCAGCTCGGACCACAGGACCCCAACGCCCCCAATGTCCCACAGCAGGCACAGAACCCTGTACAGGTGAGTGCACAGCGGACATTTAGTAAGAGGAGGAGGAAAACTGCTGCTTTGGCATCTGATGTGATTTAACACAAGTAACATCATGAGCCTTTAGGCTGTAGTAATTCAGGTATTCATGTTGAAACTTTATATTGTGTATAAATTACAGAAATAATAATACTTATAATATAATACTTATAATATTACAAAATGTATTATTAACTATATTGTTAGAGGTTCACTAAAAACAAACCTGCTTTGAACTTGCAGATGTACCCTCAGTTTCAGTATCCTGCCTATGGATATCCTCAGCTGACCAGACAGCAGGTGGGACATGTGCTAACCTGCGCCAGCATCACGACAATTTCATCAAATATGACCAAAATCCTGAACATTTGTGTTTTTCTGATACCTGCAGGGCTTTTCCTACTATTTCCCCCGTTATGGATACCCTCAGCAGAGAAACACCGCGCCCCTGCCGCCAAACAACGGACAAGTGCAGCCCAACGTGGACAGGACCACTCAGAGACCACAGCTCCCTCTGCAGGTCAGTGCAGGAACAGCTTCCTATGTAGGTCAGTGCAGGAACAGCTCCCTCCTCAGGTCAGTGCAGGAACAGCTCCCTCTGCAGGTCAGTGCAGGAACAGCTCCCTCCTCAGGTCAGTGCAGGGAGACAGTGGGTTTCACAATACAGCAGGTGGTCAGACTGGGATGAGACCGGAGGAGGGACACATGTCTGGCTGGTGAGATCATGCTGTCATAAGTCCAATAATAAAAGGTTTGTTGGCGCTGTGGTTGTGGGGATGTGGTGTGCTGTGATGCAACTGGCAGTGTCTGACAGACTGACCACAAACAGAGTGAGACTGTGGAGGAAAATCATGAATATCTCTCGTTCTGCCTGCCACACTTTTAGATACTTACTTCTTCTGTAACACATTGACCCTAAGGATAATATGCAAAGTAGTAGCAGTAATAAGTTGATCCATCAGTGTAGCTTCAAATGGCTGCATCAATAATAAGTGAACTGCTGAGGTGGTTGTAGTTATGGTATGTTTGTGATTACACAGTACAAATATAACTGAATAACATAGAAATAATGACAACATCCCATCAAACCATAAACTGACCAGGTTTTATTTGTATTTTCATTATTCTTTTGCAGCATGCGTCCCAACCAAAAGTACCCACTGACTCTGTAAGTACCCTTTAAACTCCTATATTTTAGCACCTGTGTGTTTATCTCAGTACTGATGATTGTCTATTTGTAATTGTCAATTTGTTTGATATAAATATCCACATGGCTTATAATGAAACACATTCACTTTGTTCCCAAGCTTATTTAACCATATCAAATTATAGGCTTCAATGTTTAGCTTGAACTATTATTATTATATAGATTAATTACTTTCTTTGTCAGACATGGCCACTGGGGACAAACAAAGAGTCCACTACGCTCACCCCGGAGCTGCGCGGTGACGCCTCTGGTCCTGGGGTTGATGAGGTATGAATTTAAAATAATCACAAAGTAATATGTGCCATTTGGTTTAATTGTTGTTTAAATTTTGCTAATTTCTCTAGGGTCAATCCAACTTCCCCTTCCTTTTTGAGCCTTGAACTTCGTCAGACTTCACTCACCAACTAAGAGCCCTTTTTTCTGCATCACCTACAATTTGACCTGTTCTTTGTATATTCATGTGTCTCAAATGTTTTTAAAAACATGTCAAATAAAGATGTGTGACAAAATGCTCTTGATTAATGTTTATTTTGGTGCTTTGTTACAAGAATATTTTTATTCAGAAGCAGGCCCATCCATTTTCTTCCTGCTCTTCCTCTCTTTACTCTTCCTGAGAAAGAGTAAAGTAATATCATTAGAAACAAGATTTGACAGTCAAATTTACATGAGTCTCACCTTTTCATTCTGTACAGTACAGTCATCCTCCTCCTCACTCAGACTCCTAATGCTGAAGGTCTAATTATTCAATAAATATGTAAAAAAAAAAAAAAGTAATTGTGTAAATATGGGAAGATGGTCATGGGAATATGCTGAAATATTCTTAATACATTTTTACTTACTGATCGCACAATGCCGTACTCAACAGAGACTTGGCCCTGAAAAAGGAGAAACATTAAGTTGATGTGTTTAAACTCTAGGCTCTGATGTGCTGTTTAAACTTACAGGCTCAGTGCTGTTGTAGGTGACTTTGACATACTGTCCCTGTAAACAATAGAACAAACACGGTTAAGTGAAATACATACTTCAGAGCAACAGTACACAGTACATGACATACCTTAAATGGAGGACTATGTGGTGGATGGAAGGGAAGCTACAACATAATCACATGTTGTACATGTTATAAACTACACATATCATCGTTTAGCTGATGTTGTGAAGAATACTCTGTTTACCTTAAAGTGACGGGGCTTAAAGTGATGAGGGGTGTGTGGTCCTCTTCCCTAAAACACAGATCTACTCATTTCTGATCTTTCTCAACATGTAATTTATACAAAGACAGTGTCAAAAACTCACCTTCACTTTGAGAAAGAGATTCTCTCCCTTTAAAGTTTAGAGTTTCACTGATTAGTACATGTAAAGTTTGAGTGGAGTTTGGGAAACAAACAGAGACTTTTACCTGCATCAGCTGAACACTTGTGATGTTCTAAGAAAGAAAACACATTTGTTAAACATGTTGTAATATAAATAAAAAATATTTTTGACAGTTGAAATAAAAGTTTTGATTACCTGGAACGTCACATTTTCAACCTACAACATAAAGGAACATTATTTTAACATTATATAACATTATTATTATTGAGAACATAAACTATTTTTGTAGAATAACATGCTAAATGTTTTTGGAAATGATCTTACCTTGAAGACAGGTAAAAACACACGAGCGGGCTGAAAATATGAAATAACAAACACATTACAAGACTTGAAATAAATGTAATCACCTCCATGAGCTGAGCCTCTTTAACTCACCGGCTGCAATTCTCCAAACTCTACGGTGACTTGGTTCTGTAAAAGACAAAACAGTTCATGTTAAATAAGAGACAGTTGTTAAGTGACAGTACAGAATATATTTGGGAGGATCTGAGTTACTGGTTCAGTGGAGTTGTAGGTGAGCTTCACATATTGCTGTTATAAAAACAAAGAAATAACTGTTAGATACAAAGTGAATGCTGTGTAAAAGTTAGACTTGGATTTATGTCATTTACCTTGAAAGGGGGCCTTGTTTCCTGAGGAACAGAGATGTTTTATTCAGATATATCAGTCTGTAATACTATAGACTATGTTAAAGATTTCAGACCTACCTTCATCAAAAAGAAAATGTTCTCCCCCTGAAAATACAAACACTCAGTTATGAAAGAAAACACTATAATCCAAAGTCTAACATGTGCACGCTGCTCACCTCCTTCAGCTGGACGTCTGAGCTGTTCTGTGATTGCAATGAATTATTAGCAGTTTAAAATATATACATTTAATTATCACTTTGTGTGTCATACAGTTACCTGAAATGTCACATTGTCGATCTAAAATAATAATAACAGCAATAAAAACTGAATTATCTTCTGAAAATGTGCACTGTATATGACGCAGCTTGATTTCCTACCTTGAAGATGGGAGAAAACACTATAGGCTTCTGTAGCAAAGAAAATGCAACAGTTTAGATCTTGTTTTTTAGGTAAATATTAACAAGTAAACCTCTTTTAACCAGGTGTGTTTACCTTGTAAAAAGGGAGGCCTGGACTCCTCCCTCCAGGACCGCTGTGCTTCAATCTCGAATCTCCGGGTTTGTAAGGAAGCCAAGGACGTCCAGTTGGCTTCATCAAAAAAACAATTGAATGCGGCCAACTTTATGTTTAAAAAAATCTGCTTTGATAAACATTCATACCTTAACTGCAGGATGTTCCGGCCAACCTTCATCTTCAGGACTTTCACTTTCCATTGTATCATCATCACCCGACTAAAACACAAAAAACTCTTTAAAAAACTGATTTATAATTTCTGAGTAGTTCATGAGTTTATTTACGTACTTGAGCAGCAGCAACCGCCAAAAATAGAGCGATAACAGAAAAAACCTTCATTGTCAGACACTATTTTTGCAGATGTTTTATACGTAGTCCCTGTCTCTGTCTGAATGTGTGTCCAGGCTTCGGTCACTTGTTCTTATATAGACTATACCGTGAGTTATTGAGCCATCACAAAGTATTCACACTCAACAATGGGCAAACCAGTGTTACTTAAACTAACTTAACAGGTTTGGGAGCAGCATCATAATTCCTGAAATAAGTTTGCAGCAATTCTCAAATGTGCAATAAACAAGGATTAACAAACTGCACCTGTTTCCTGTAAAGATTAGGCTCACTATTTACAATCTATTTTGCAAAGTTATCCAGTTTTATTACTAATTCATATTTACTGAGTATAATTTGAGTTTAGGGTGTGTAAATATATCATTTAAACATACATATCTCAGAATTATGTAACAGTTTAAAGTCTAAATTATCATTCTATTGCTAAAACAAATCTTGTATCGCATTAAATTACAGAAGATAAATTGTTCAAGCCAACCTTTTTGTTTCTGTACTGGATTATGGAGATATAATCTACACACAGACTTCAGACTCTACTTTGAAACCTGTCAGAAATCTGTCAGAACAACACCGTCTGAAATGTATTTATAAGAAACTATGATGATAGACTGACAGATTATCTCAGCTGCTCGTTAATCCTTGACACGGGACGCAACGTTTACTACAAGATCATGTGTTTGTATAAGTCTAAGGACGAGCTGCACCAGAACGGAGGTGGTAAAAAGGGCTTTTGGTTATTTTGCTTCACAATAATTGGAATATATTTCAAGGACAAGCAAATTTTGATACTTTGGTGCCACACATGCAGTTTAATAATCTGGAAACTTTAAACTTTAAATAGACTCGTGCTTAGTTTTGTTTGGTTTTTGTTTGTATTTTTTTTTAATAGGGCACCCATGAAAAGAGAGTGCTCTCTGTGGGTCTCTGTACAAATAAAAATAAAAAAAAAGTATGAGTGTAATTTCATGGAGTCCATCTTTGTCCTGTGGGGAATGTGTGTTTGATGAATAGATCAGACTTCAGCAGTTATAAAAAGACATGGTCAGTTCAAAATGGTGCTCATTCTGTGTCTTTTCTTGCCCCACACACCTGAAGCACATCTTTTCATGAGCCCGTCTCTGCTCAGTGCTCACCTTTCCCTCTTCATCTTCTTCATCGTCTTCGTCGTGGGCCCTGCTGCGTGCCCCGTGTGCCGTCTGCGCACACAGGCCTCTCTGTGTGAGCTCTGTTAAACCCTCAGCAGGGCTCCGTCACACTGCTCGCTCATTTATGAAGAGGTGGAGTGCCCCACAGCAGGAGGCAGCACTGTAAAACCTGGAGAGCAAAAATACAGAAACTCAACTTTGATCATCATTGACAGAAATATTTCACGTACAGTTTGCATATAATTGTACGTTTATTCTGTTTTTAAAGGTTCTATATGATACAAAATGGACTCTTGTGAGCATTAAGTCATGTTACCTCCTCAGAAACAGACCTGGAGTTGTGTTTTGTTTCATTTACACATGTTTGAGTAACACTTTATCATTAGTGTGTCTACATCCCCAAACCTCAAAATGCTCTGTTCCACCTTGTGATGTCATGAAGTGGTAGTTTTCAAGTTAACAGCTATTTTTAACCTTTTGTTCAGTAGAGAGATGGAAATTCCGGGGCTGAAATTATCCAAGTCTATTTCTAATTCTAGAGAAGGTGTGTGGAGTTTAAAAACACAGTGGAGCACTTCCTGTATCACCACATGACATCACAAGGTAGAACAGAGTGTTTTCAGTGTGAGAGAAGAACTAAATCTGCAGGGTTTGTGTGTCAAACATGTGTGACTGAAACAAAACACAGCTCCAGGTCTGTTTTTGGTGAGGAAGCAACATTATATTAAATCTGCAAGCAGTGATAAAGGGCCCACACTTTTAAAGCTACAAGTTTAATTCACACATCATTATGTCCAGTTCATCAAAATACACAAACGCAACATTGGGTTGGTCCAGATCTGATGCTTTTTTCAAGAGTTACATGGATTTTGAAGCTTTCAAAATGGCTGCTTCGTTAAGAGCTCGTCATGACCACACCCTGAGACTTATGTCGATTCTTTTAACAACTTTTGACACCAGATATGTCCTGATGATGCGGCCTTAGTTTAGAGTCTGTTGAATCAAACCTCTTGGACAAACTGAATAAATATGAGGTCCAAATTTTGAACGTCTGGCTGACGTCCCGTGTGGTTCAGGGCGAGGCCATAATATACTTTTTTGTCTGTCTTGAGATGCTCCATGTGCTCCAAGTTTTATGTGCCAACAATGAAAAAATAGGTTTCGCCCTCTCCTATCTCGTAATATATTTAAATTTTCCAGAGGGCGCCACTGAGCCATCCTGCAATATAGATTCTTGGTGATGTTATGTAACTTAAATTTGAGTCAATCTCTAATTTTGTGCAGATTCTGAAGAGTTTTTGAGCATGTTTTCTTTCTCTCAGGAGTGATTTATTTGGTGCAGTCATGCTTGGGCCATAATAGTTATAATAATAGAGGCTAATATTTTTAGCAAAAGCCATGTATCCGTTAATATTAGAATGACATATTGTATGATTTTTGAAAGCTCTCAACTTTCCCCATGTCACTGTGGGGTCAATGGCGAATGATGAGTGCCCATTGACCTCCCAGTGAGCTCGATGCCAGGAGTGTGTTTGGGGACATGAGCGTGTCACACTACCTTTGACAACATTGAGCATCATTGTGAAAGCAATAGGCCCTATGCCCTGTGGGTGCTTTGGCCAAAAAATTGATTAAAAAAACAAAAAAACAAAACACCAACATAATACAGGCCCTTTAATAGTGATAGTAGGGCTATACTGTATTCTAGACAAATTTGAAATGTTTTAGTTTAAAACAAATTTAAAACAAGGACATACTTCAGCATACACAGATAGAGTTTATGCCTCACACATTGCTCTTCACTGTCTCTGTGCCATAGTCCCTGTTGGGGGACAACATCCAGTTTTCCCTATTGACTATATGGTATTTACATAAGAAAATTCACAGATGTTGGACCTGATAATTTGTTTTGTAAAAAGGCCCATGATCTCACGCTATAGTCTTTTATAACTGAAAACAGCAGCATCTAAACCACATTTCCAATTCACTGTACAGGTCTAATGTTGTGACGTCATCTGAAACCCGGCAGTGGTGGAACAGAACAAAGTAAAAGTAGTAAAGCACTGAACTGAACATTTTAATGATCTGCACTTTACTTAAGAGCAAAGTGGATGGTTTTTACTTGTACTTCACTATATTTGACAGCAGGTATCTGTACTTTCTACTCTACATTTTTTAACTGAACTGAAAAGGACAAGTATTTTTTTTATTATAATCTGAGACCTGTTGAAAAAGCTGAGGGTTTATTTGTAACACATTTATAACTTGAGCAAACAAAACTATACAAAGAAAAACTGCAAAAAAAAAAAAAAAAAAAAAAAAGGATTGTTTGATTGTTGTTGATTGATTGAAGCTTTATTAGACCTGAAAATCTGTGTGAAATACTTTTTACTCCTTATTTTTAAACAGATACTTAAATACTTTTACTTACTAGATTTTTTCACGTGATACTTTTACTTTTACTTGAGTTACAAAATTGAGTTCTTCATCCCTGAATGAAACACATCAATAGTGAACACTGGACAGGAAGTACAACGTTATGTCTTAGTGTTGCGCTAAAAACCTAAGGTGCATTCCAACAGTGGTTTGAGTCTGTCTAGTCACCACACCTAATAACTGTAGTTTCTTAATAGTTGTGCATATTAATGAGATGAAGTGTGTATAAGATAATCCCATTTCCTGCTCAACACATTACAACACCAGCTCTGTGTCGTGTGTGTGTGATCGTCACCCGAGGACTTAACGCTAATGCCTTTATCCCCCCCCCCACACACACACACACATATTCAGGTGGGTTAAGTTTCTTGCCCAAGGACACAACAACAGCATTCATCTCAGTGATATAAAGAAACAAGTGAACACTATGTCTTACAGGTATGTGACTTGTCTCTCGTGGAGGGTGTACGCCGCAGGATTTACTCCATACAAATGATATTACTTCCTTGGAATGTTCCACAACATTAAACACATCTCTCTCCATCACAACAAGCAGTTGACCCCAGCAGGCGTTGTTACAGGTCAGATCTGTGGAGTGACGACAGTATTCACAATGAGAACGTTTTTTGAGCAGTGAGGACAGTTTAATGTCAGTTTAATGTCATACAGGCATTATCTCCATTAATCAGGCCCGTCAGTAGAAATCTGGAGGCCCCTGCGGCAAGAAGCCTCACATGGGCCCCCCTCGGATATAAATGAATAGAAAGACGGTCCAATTCTAGGCTGCTAAGACTCTGGGGGACAACAGAGCCCTTTGTGTACCTCAAGAGTTGCAGAAAAATAAGAATATATTTAGAGTCTTTGAGCATGTTTGGCAAATGATGAAGGAAAGATATTTTCATGGACTGGTTTAAACCTCGCTCAGAACAGTCCATGTCCTTAAGCAAGGCACTTCACCCACTTTACCTAAGTATGGGTAAGGGGTTGGTGGTGGTGGGAGTAGATAGAGCATATTAGCAGCTACGGTTTTAATGATGAGTGTAGATATTGCACCACTTTATGCCTTTGACACAACTAAAATAAAACAGAATAAACACATTTTTAAATAAAGAGATTGTACACATGATAAGTACTGTGTCCCAAAACAGCTACCGTATTTTCTGAACTATAAGTCGCTCCTGAGTATAAGTCGCACCAGCCAAAAAATGCATAATAATGAAGCAAAACACATATATTATATATTATATATATTTTTGTGATCAAATTTTTTTTATTGTTTACATAATAACAGCAAAAACACAATCCCCCCCCCCCCAAAAAAAAACAAAACAAAAAAACAACACATCCCGAGCTCACATAAAAACAAAACACATATATTTCACACATACATTCACATGTAGGCGAACTATAAAAAAGTGCTACTTATAGTTCGGAAAATACTGCAAATTTGTATATTTTTGTTCAAACTCATGTGACAATAGTTTTCAGATTACTTAATAAACCGCAGTGTTATTGGCATTCGTAACAGACCACTGCTTAAGTCTGTTGCTAAAGTCAGGAAAACCACAGCTGAAACACTTGGACTTGGACTTGAGGTGATCAGTAGACAGTATTTGCTACTGTGACACAGCTACAGTAAAGGTTTTTCATCATGTTTTTGCATTCGTTTACATCTCTATTCATTCTAACAAAGTTCTTTTTCTCCAGGTGTAACCATGCTGAAGGTCTTTCTTACTCTGGCAGGTCTTTTGAGCCTGATTGTGGCAGTTCCTGTAAGTTCAAGAGTCTATAAATTGTATTTTTTGTCATGTTTTTATGAGGTTTTAAATATATGTTCTTACAGTTACAGAGCATTAAGGTGCAAACACGTCTTTCTCGATCTACTGAGGTAAAGATCACATTTGGATTTTGGTTTGATTGATGTGTTTGCTCTGTCCTTACCATTTCTTTTCTTTAAACAGGAAGATATGTTTTATTCTTCAAACAATTCATTTTTTCTTCAACTGTTAAGCTTACTGCTCACCAATACAGCAGCTACTACCACTACCACTGCTCCTCCAACTACTACTACAACTATTACTACTCCTGCCTCTGGTTAGACACCACACCTGAGAAATGCAGTGCTCGTGTTGTCAATAAACCCATTATGTCTATGGTTTTGTGCAAAATAAAGTCAATTGTCTTTTGATGAAATCCAGTGTAAGTTTCTTTTATTTTACAAACAAAAATAAAAAATAATATATGCCATGTAATGAACTAGACACTGTACACTGGGGTGAATGAGTGAATGGGGGTGAATTCCTTGATGTAAAGCGCTTTGAGTGGCTCAAAGGTGGAAAAGTGTTATATAAAAATGTGACCATATCTAGGCCGTCCCATGTGATTTGTTGTCCATCTTATTCCTGAAGTTGCCCTGAGCACCACCAGGTGTATTATTTCGCATGGGGCTGCAGATCTAAACAGCAAATAAGTTCTATATTGACTACAGAGCTGTTTTAACACCTCCCAGAGAATCAATGCAGTGTTAACTTGTTGGTCCCATGAACACTGAACATTTTATACAAATCAACCTATTTTATATCAGATCTCTCAAGCAAAACTTTGATTCCCACTTAACTGGAAGTTCCACCACAAAGACAGCACAGTTTATTAGCATCTACAGTAAAAGTGGGCAGGGCCGAATGAGGTCAATAGTTTTACCGAGGAACTTATTAATAATATTTCCAAATTTTTGTGTTTCTTAAATAAACAATGATGCCACCATCTGGGGTAGTAATTACCTCTAACAGCAATAATAACCCTCATAACATCACAGAACAGTAATACATTTGATTTTTGATGATTTAAATTAAAGATATTTGACTCTTATACTGTTTATTTAAAGGTGCACTATGTAACTTTTCCGGTGGAGAGCTGCTACCTGTTTCAGTTGTTTTATCTGTTTGAATGATCCACAATATGATGTTAAATGTATTTATGTATATTCAGTTTATTCATTACAATAGTTTTTATTGCTAAAAATACATGGTAAAACACACATTCTTACTGCTTCCCACATCTGACCTGTTACTTGGTCTGATGGTGACACTGGTATCCATGGAGATATAAGCTAAGAGCTAAATAAAGTGCCATACACGAGGAACATTACAACATTACAAAGCATAACATCTCTATGGGGTCACACAGGTGAAGTTGCACAGTGAACATTTAAATGATAAATGATCTGACCATGTCTCAATCGTTACATGAATGTTGCTTAAGTCTGTGGTCAAAGACAGGTACAACCACAGCTTTTGCTGCAGAAACAAATATTAATCTATTTCTCAATGGTGTGGCAAGCGGCTTCACAGTTTGTATATAAGGTGAGCAGAATGCCCTCTCTCATTATCTGTTGTATTCAAGGCAACATACGGTAATGCTTTTTCATACAATGTTTAGCTGTAATCATCAAGAATATGTTTTTACAAGGTTCTTTTTCTACAGGTGTAACCATGATGATGAAGGTCGCTCTTATTCTGGGATGTCTTTTGAGCCTGACTCTGGCTGTTCCTGTAAGTTCAGAAATCTTTAAAATGTATATAAATTGTACAAATATGATTGTAAATGCCTGTTTTTACAGATACAGGAGGAGCATGAACGCTTTGCTCGCTCGTCAGGGTCTTCTGTAAGTGACATGTTTACATGAACACTGAAAAATATGTTTAATCGTGATATTAAATATATTCATATTGATGTGTTTTCATTTTACAGGGACAGATGATCTCTTCCTCCTCCTCCCTAAATTCATTAATTCTTCAGCTTTTGATCAACCTGCTTGCTACCACAACTACAACTACAGCTACTACTACCACAACTACGACCACTGCCCCCACCACCCCTGCCGCTGGCTAGACACTGTACTGAGAGTATGTGTATGGCGTAGTGTAAAATAAAGCCTCTTTACCTTTCACTGCAATCCAGTGTGTTTCTATCATTGTATAATTATTGGAAAAATATAACAACAGACAAAACATACAAATACAAATATGAACAAATACTATGTTTTGCAAATAAAAGATGTAAAGCCTGTTCAGAGCATGTAGTTCAATTTGGGGTTAAATACATCAATGATAGTCTTTTGTTTACTATGGGGAGTGGGCCTGGGTGCCATGGATGTGCAGAGAAAATACTAGGCTTTTGGACATAAGGATGAATGCTACAGTTTAACTTAAATCACACGTCGAGTCACACCTCCCTAAAATCAGGAAGAAGCTAATCAGGGCCTAAATCATTCAAGTGTTCCCGTCGTGTGAGGCTTTACTGATGATGTTCTGGGAGATCACATCCTGAGAACATGTGCGCTCCTCTGCACAGGGATGAAGAAGGTTTACAGTATTATTACACTTTTAATGCAATCTGTATATTTTGTGTGTTGCATGTTATTTGTTTATTTCCATATTCCCAGACATGAATTTTTATGAAAAAAATACATAAATAATCAAATATAACTAAGTGACGTTCATCTGGATGTTGGTGAATTGTTGAAGAACAGAGTACAGGGTTAATGTGACGCAGAATTCTTTTTTTTGCAGGCCCATTAACTTCTTAAACTAAGAATATTTCAGATTTCACCATTATTGTGAAACATAATAATGCCCCATCCCTATTATTGTGGTGGTCAGTGCTGTTTTAAAGGACATTTTAGAACACGTTTGAAACAATTGAAAAATGAACTTGACAGCATTAGTATTAATCATATACATTTCCACAGTAACCTAAATGAATATTAGTATATGATGTAGTAAAGACTGTAGGTGCAGACAGACAAAAACAAAACTTGGAGGTAATACACATCCAATTTATTTAAAAAAGTAAATCTCTTATTATTAGTAGCACTGTTGTTGCTCAACTGGTGTATTGTGTTTTAGTTTTGTAACCACGTTGAAGTTAACTCTTATTCTTGGATGTCTTTTGATTCTGACTCTGGGTTCTCCTGTAAGTCTAAATATACATTCATTTGTGTTCAATCATACATTTGTCATCTAAACAACCCATTTCCATTCTACAGCTTGAAATGAGAAAGGAGTGATGTCTTGCTCGCTCTTTTTCTGATTCAAATGAGGTCATGGTTTTCAGTTGTTATTATCGTAAAGTATAATTTGCTCTAAACAAACAAAAATCAAGAGTTAATGATTTTTTCAAATCCTCTATAATTTATTTGTCACAACAAATATCTACACCAACTACTAGAACTATGACGACCCCTATTCCCCAAACAGTCGGCTGAGACAGTGGGGAACGGCTTAATAAAGAGTTTGAAAATGCTCATGCAACAATCAAATAAACCATTCATTTGTAATATCTGTATTCTTTTTGTCTAAGCCAGTAGACAAATGTCTTTTTGCTCGCTTAGTCAATCTACAATCAGAGATGGAGACTAAAAATACAATAAGAACAACTGTAGACATTATGGGACACTTTAAAATGAAACACACACAACATAAACTTAAATTACAAAATACGTACTTCGTTTTTTGGGTTTATATATATATATATATATATATATATATATATATAGAAGTACAAGAATTAATGCAGCTGAAAATGCCATGGATTGAGATACCACTACACTATTGAATTAACCTCCACACTGCTCTGTCTCCACAGTCCAGAAACTGTTGTCATTAAGAAAAAGTAGTCAAAAGTCTAGGTATATCACTTTATTTGCATGTTTTAACATATGGGCATCTGCTTTAATGTTCAGCACAGGTAGATATTTTGTTTTTGGTCGACCTGCTGCTTAAATAACACAGATCATGTTTTATTTGAACACTTGAGTGCAAAGAGGTAACTGCACAAAACATGACTACACAGCTCTCTTATGGGTTCAGGGGATAAAGGACTGGAAGTGAGTTTGTAGTAACGGCTCTACATATCGGTCCAAAAGTACCGGCAGAGCTTATCAACCATCTAAACAATCTATATGGAAAAAAACACATCAGTTGATCTCTAGTCAGAAGGTAAAGCCAAATTCTTATTTGCTCACTCCATGAGGAAACTTCACTGGGGACGAGCACCAAGATGACTACAACTATGATGTTTATGAGGCCACCAGAGAGACTGAAAACTTATGTGATCCAACAGTGGATCACATAACTGTATGAGGTCTGCTTACTCCTCACACGCCACTACAAACTGCTATTGATCCAAGTGACTGTAAATGATTTATGTTTAGTTTGTTTCTACCTGTTATTTAGAAATTTGTAATGGACACATCATTGGCTCATTGAAATCTCTACATTTCAAATCTTGGGGACTTATTATCAACTTAAGTTATTAAATCACTGGTGAAATATAATGCCAGTCAATGTGCCATGTAAACATGATTTGATAAGTGACATCAGTGATTAGGGATTTTAGGATTATCCTCCAGTTACAACAGTTCCTCTGTGTAGCGCAATGTCCAAACGCACTCACCTGATTGGCTGATGGGAGCTGGACATTGCTTTAAAAAGGGACTGTGCCTCCATTGACATCAACCACCTATACCCACCTCTACTCTACTGGAATCCACTGAGAAGACTACTGGTAGGTTACTCTTCATTTGTGTACTTCCATTAGAGTGTACTTGATTAAGTACTGACACCTTATTTTTAATAACATGCAATGAAAACTATTATGCACTTAGCTACTAGGACAATATAACCTAAATGATACATCTGCTTGAACTTTGCACCCATAAACAAATGAATGGGGACATTTGAACTCTCATTTATTAAAATTTGTGTATTGTTTTTCAGGTGTATAACCATGCTGAAGGTTGTGCTTATTCTGGGATGTCTTTTGAGCCTGACTCTGGCTGTTCCTGTAAGTTCAGCAATCTTTAAAATGTATATAAATTGTACAAATATGATTGTAAATGCCTGTTTTTACAGATACAGGAGGAGCATGAACGCTTTGCTCGCTCGTCAGGGTCTTCTGTAAGTGACATGTTTACATGAACACTGAAAAATATGTTTAATCGTGATATTAAATATATTCATATTGATGTGTTTTCATTTTACAGGGACAGATGGTCTCTTCCTCCTCCTCCCTAAATTCATTAATTCTTCAGCTTTTGATCAACCTGCTTGCTACCACAACTACAACTACAGCTACTACTACCACAACTACGACCACTGCCCCCACCACCCCTGCCGCTGGCTAGACACTGTACTGAGAGTATGTGTATGGCGTAGTGTAAAATAAAGCCTCTTTACCTTTCACTGCAATCCAGTGTGTTTCTATCATTGTATAATTATTGGAAAAATATAACAACAGACAAAACATACAAATACAAATATGAACAAATACTATGTTTTGCAAATAAAAGATGTAAAGCCTGTTCAGAGCATGTAGTTCAATTTGGGGTTAAATACATCAATGATAGTCTTTTGTTTACTATGGGGAGTGGGCCTGGGTGCCATGGATGTGCAGAGAAAATACTAGGCTTTTGGACATAAGGATGAATGCTACAGTTTAACTTAAATCACACGTCGAGTCACACCTCCCTAAAATCAGGAAGAAGCTAATCAGGGCCTAAATCGTGGCCTAAAAAGTGTTCCCGTCGTGTGAGGCTTTACTGATGATGTTCTGGGAGATCACATCCTGAGAACATGTGCGCTCCTCTGCACAGGGATGAAGAAGGTTTACAGTATTATTACACTTTTAATGCAATCTGTATATTTTGTGTGTTGCATGTTATTTGTTTATTTCCATATTCCCAGACATGAATTTTTATGGAAAAAATACATAAATAATCAAATATAACTAAGTGACGTTCATCTGGATGTTGGTGAATTGCTAAAGAACAGAGCACAGTGTTAATGTGACGCAGAATTCTTTTTTTTTTTTTTGCAGGCCCATTAACTTCTTAAACTAAGAATATTTCAGATTTCATCACTATTGTGAAACATAATAATGCCCCATCCCTATTATTGTGGTGGTCAGTGCTGTTTTAAAGGACATTTTAGAACACGTTTGAAACAATTGAAAAATGAACTTGACAGCATTAGTATTAATCATATACATTTCCACAGTAACCTAAATGAATATTAGTATATGATGTAGTAAAGACTGTAGGTGCAGACAGACAAAAACAAAACTTGGAGGTAATACACATCCAATTTATTTAAAAAAGTAAATCTCTTATTATTAGTAGCACTGTTGTTGCTCAACTGGTGTATTGTGTTTTAGTTTTGTAACCACGTTGAAGTTAACTCTTATTCTTGGATGTCTTTTGATTCTGACTCTGGGTTCTCCTGTAAGTCTAAATATACATTCATTTGTGTTCAATCATACATTTGTCATCTAAACAACCCATTTCCATTCTACAGCTTGAAATGAGAAAGGAGTGATGTCTTGCTCGCTCTTTTTCTGATTCAAATGAGGTCATGGTTTTCAGTTGTTATTATCGTAAAGTATAATTTGCTCTAAACAAACAAAAATCAAGAGTTAATGATTTTTTCAAATCCTCTATAATTTATTTGTCACAACAAATATCTACACCAACTACTACAACTATGACGACCCCTATTCCCCAAACAGTCGGCTGAGACAGTGGGGAACGGCTTAATAAAGAGTTTGAAAATGCTCATGCAACAATCAAATAAACCATTCATTTGTAATATCTGTATTCTTTTTGTCTAAGCCAGTAGACAAATGTCTTTTTGCTCGCTTAGTCGATCTACAATCAGAGATGGAGACTAAAAATACAATAAGAACAACTGTAGACATTATGGGACACTTTAAAATGAAACACACACAACATAAACTTAAATTACAAAATACGTACTTCGTTTTTTGGGTTTATATATATATATATATATATATATAGAAGTACAAGAATTAATGCAGCTGAAAATGCCATGGATTGAGATACCACTACACTATTGAATTAACCTCCACACTCCTCCGTCTCCACAGTCCAGAAACTGTTGTCATTAAGAAAAAGTAGTCAAAAGTCTAGGTATATCACTTTATTTGCATGTTTTAACATATGGGCATCTGCTTTAATGTTCAGCACAGGTAGATATTTTGTTTTTGGTCCACCTGCTGCTTAAATAACACAGATCATGTTTTATTTGAACACTTGAGTGCAAAGAGGTAACTGCACAAAACATGACTACACAGCTCTCTTATGGGTTCAGGGGATAAAGGACTGGAAGTGAGTTTGTAGTAACGGCTCTACATATCGGTCCAAAAGTACCGGCAGAGCTTATCAACCATCTAAACAATCTATATGGAAAAAAACACATCAGTTGATCTCTAGTCAGAAGGTAAAGCCAAATTCTTATTTGCTCACTCCATGAGGAAACTTCACTGGGGACGAGCACCAAGATGACTACAACTATGATGTTTATGAGGCCACCAGAGAGACTGAAAACTTATGTGATCCAACAGTGGATCACATAACTGTATGAGGTCTGCTTACTCCTCACACGCCACTACAAACTGCTATTGATCCAAGTGACTGTAAATGATTTATGTTTAGTTTGTTTCTACCTGTTATTTAGAAATTTGTAATGGACACATCATTGGCTCATTGAAATCTCTACATTTCAAATCTTGGGGACTTATTATCAACTTAAGTTATTAAATCATTGGTGAAATATAATGCCAGTCAATGTGCCATGTAAACATGATTTGATAAGTGACATCAGTGATTAGGGATTTTAGGATTATCCTCCAGTTACAACAGTTCCTCTGTGTAGCGCAATGTCCAAACGCACTCACCTGATTGGCTGATGGGAGCTGGACATTGCTTTAAAAAGGGACTGTGCCTCCATTGACATCAACCACCTATACCCACCTCTACTCTACTGGAATCCACTGAGAAGACTACTGGTAGGTTACTCTTCATTTGTGTACTTCCATTAGAGTGTACTTGATTAAGTACTGACACCTTATTTTTAATAACATGCAATGAAAACTATTATGCACTTAGCTACTAGGACAATATAACCTAAATGATACATCTGCTTGAACTTTGCACCCATAAACAAATGAATGGGGACATTTGAACTCTCATTTATTAAAATTTTTGTATTGTTTTTCAGGTGTATAACCATGCTGAAGGTTGTGCTTATTCTGGGATGTCTCATGTGCCTGACTCTGGCCTCCACTGTAAGACCTAAGCCTTTAGTAAAACATAGAGAGTCTATTGCTGTACTAAGAATGTTCTTCCTCTCCAACAGGCGGACTCGGAGCACAAGCGCATCGCCCGCTCCAGTGACTCTGATTCCACAGAGGCAACCACAACCCCAACCGTAAACCCTCTGGAGGCCTTGCTGCAAGCGCTGATCACAGCATTAGCTACACTTACCACTGCTACCACCACCACCACCACAACCACTGCTGCCTCTGGGTGAATCAGGCACTGCAAAGACCATGGCTCCAGATGTAGTTGTCTAAATGTTAGACAGAAAACTACTAATGGTGTGTTTGATGCTTAATAAACAGCAATATTATAATCTATTGTCTGCTCACTTCCTATAAACAAATGTATCATCTAATTCAGTTCTGAAAATAGTAAATAGACCTAATTATTTATTTTTAGTTAGATGTAGTTAGAATAAAATGACATTCACAACTGGTTTCCTGAACATGAACAATACAGACTTTTAAAAAACATTTAAAAGGTAAAACTTTCACATTTCCCCCTTCAAAGTTGGAACTACAAACGACATGTGTCTTTACTAACTGAGGATTTCACTGTGGACCTGTTTATTTCAAAGCCCGAACAATAACACTGATAATTAGAAATAACTGAATCTCGCACATATTCATCGTAACCTTTTAAAATACAGGCTCTATATACTCGATCTTATAATATTAGTAGCAGAAAAAAGTTACTCAACGCCTCAGACACCACCATTTAAAACATTTGTACTAACTATTAAGCAGATTGTGTGATAAATCAGCCTCGTCCTGCATTAAGAAATGTGTGAGTGCTTGTGATTCAAACAAAAATTTCAGAATCCAACGCACTGCCTCATGTCTGAGATCCTGTATTGAAATATGCACTACCAACAAGTGTGACACATCACTTCTTTCTTAACCTCTGAGATTAGTTGAGAGTCTGGCACTGACAATGGATTTCAGGATTATCCTCCAATTACAACATTTCCTTGTGTTTTTGTACAAGGCCAAATGTCCAATAGCACTCATCTGATTGGGTGAAGCGAGTGGGACACTGCTTTAAAAGGAGACCCTCTCCTCGATCTCGTTGCAACCACCAGTTCACTACGGAAATCTGCTGTGAAGCTCTCAGTTCAGTGGTACGCATTCCTTGTTTATCTCTGTTCATTTTTTTTTTTTTTTATATATTCCTATAGATTATAGATTAATATTGTTTGTTTCCATAGAAATCTGTCAAGTCCAGCAACAATGAAACTCTTTTCAGTGTTTATGGCTGGTCTGGTGCTCATTGGACTAAGTCTTGCTCTTCCAGTAAGTCCAAGTTGCAAATAGATACTTTAAAATATAGTTTTAAAGGACTGTGTTAAGATCATTTGAATGTTTTTAAGGTCCAAGAGGAAGACGCCAGGGTCAAACGCTCCAGCAGCAATGAAGTACGTGAGACTACGAAAGAAGTATTCACATTATATCACTATATTGAATGGTTATCTTTTTTTCCAGGTAAATTACAACAACCGCAACATGGCTAACACCAACGTGGCTAACAACAACATGATCACCAACAACCAGTTGCTTCAGCTCCTGCTTCCCTTGCTCCTGGCCCAGGCCCAATCCAACCCAACTGCAGTGACGACTCTGTTGGCATTACTGAGCAGCCAAGGCTGAAGAGGTCGCACTCCAATAAGATGCCCTCATGGATAGTTGACTATGTGGCTTTTTCATTACTTTGTATGCTACAGATGTATATAAATGTTATTTTAAAATAAAGAACATGGTACAGGTCAAATGTTCCTTAGTTTCATGGATTTTTTTTTATCTGACACGGTCACCAATTGTACAGACTTATGATTCTTGAACAGTTTTCGTTTGAGTTTTTAAGTTATCCCAAGGTCTGTTTCAGCTGTTTGTTGGCACTGATCTCTGGACTCCAATGCATTTAAGGCAGTGGTTCTTAACCTTGTTGGAGGTACTGAACCCTATCAGTTTCATATGCACATTCACCAAACCCTTCTTTATTGAAAAATAAAATATTATTTTTTTCATATTCAAGACACATGTATGTTTACTGGTACACAAAATGAACCGTGCATTAACATCATTGTGTTCAAAGAATAAAACCAATACAGAGCATGAACTCACAACAAATTACATACATACCTTTTCACAAAGACTTGACCTTATTTAATACTACCACACTGAAATAATAACATTTTTTAACCTTATGTATTCCAATAATGAACTTATTGTATTTATGCTATTTATTATTTTTAACATTTTAACACACAGCCATGACCTGACCAGACCAGACCAGACCAGACTTCTGCTGTTTCCTTTGAGAGACCAGATCAGAAATATGTGGCTTCACCTTGACCATTCTCATGTCTTTTTCACAGCAAAGTCTGTTCCTTTTACTTCGTTTTTATGCTGTTCGAACGGCTCATTTAAGTCGGCCAGGTACTTCGATAGGCACAGCAAAGGGTGCATTTGTCAAATTGGGACACGGCCAGCGTCTGGAGATGCTTGCAATCCTCAAATCATATGAGTGAGGTGCGTGTCTTGACCTCTGCCGAACCCCTAGGGTTCAATCAAACCCAGGTTAAGAACCACTGATTTAAGGCAATTAGAGCGAAAGGAAATACAGAACTTTATAAGTATGAACACACATCCTAACAGCAAATTACACATGTGATTATAACATTAGACACATCCTAATTGAAAAAAGACCAAAGAAAAATTCACAGAGCCTATTCCACCATCTTAAGATATCAAAGGAGTGTTGAGTAATCACAGGGTGGGATGATACAGACTCACAGGCAAATAAACATTGCGTCATGCCTCTTTAGTCATTCAGAACGAGTTTACTGGATTGCAGAATGTGCAGATTAGGCTTGTCATTGGTTACACTAAATCACCAACAGGAACACATTTTTAACTTATCTGTTCAGATCATCACTCGTAAGAACAGCAATTTTTGATTACACAACAATGCTGCTAAAGGTATAAATGTCTCTACTTCAATAGCACCTCTAGAACGCCTGGTCTTGGAAGCTACTGGAACTGGAGATCAGTGGGGCCATAGAGGGGCCATAGTGGGGCAGAAGTGGGGCCATAGTGGGGCAGAAGTGGAGCCATAGTTGGGCAGAATTGGGGCCATAGTGCGTCAGAAGTGGGTCTATAATGGGGCAGAAGTGGGGCCATATTGGGGCCATAGTGGGACAGAAGTGGGGCCATAGTGGGACAGAAGTGGGGCCATAGTGGGGCTATAGCGGGACAGAAGTGGGGCCATAGTGGGGCAGAAGTGGCTCAGTGGTCCTGCATCAATCCGAAGCTCAGCAGTTCAAACCCTGCTCAGTGCAGTACCGTCCTTGGACAAGACACCTTTAAAACACTGCTGTGTGAACGATAGTGTTTTTGTGTGCATTTTATTCTCCATTGGCTGTATTGCACTCAGATAAAACTATAACATTACAGGCACTAGGCTTGACCACACTGCAAAACAAGCATAATTTTGCTCTGTCATGTTTTACATTCAAACTGTGCCAGTGTGGGCTTTCAGCAGCAGCCTCGAGACCACATCAGCCAACACAAAGAGTCCTACCTGTGCACTCAGCCAACTATGTGCTTACTGATGGGACACTGTCGAGTGCTGTTTTCCATGGTCATACTATTTGCATATTTGTCCGTGCTTAATTTAACTTACAATTAATAGAAAAAATACATTAAAAAAGCAGAACACTGAATGGAAATAAGCCCATGATCATAGTATTTTACAGCATGTGTCTCAACCTGATACATGTCTTCTCATTATCTACGCTACTAACCACTAAAATGATTATGACCTTAAATTCTGTACTTTTTAAATCCAGGCTCTAAACAGTTCTGTTTAGCTGTGAATATTCTGCATTTATTCTTTTAATGTTAATTATATGATAATTATGTTTCTTGATAATTTTTTTTTTCTTTGTTTTATTGTGATTTTAATGTCTTTCTTATTGTGTGAAGTGCTTTGAATTATTTTGTGTGCAAATTGTGGTATACAAATAAAATAGCCTTGCTTTGTTTCTGGGGCTTGGGTAGGCTGAAGGCATTTTTTTTTACATAAGTGCTTAATTTATACATTTATAGATAATACATTTTAGTACATTACAAATGACTTCCTAATGTGTCAAACTATTACTATTGCACAACATAAATTGCAACAGTGTAAACATGGGCTCATAAGAATATAGTTGACTGTCTCTGCATGTTTGAATTAAAACTATTTAAAATAACAGAATCCCCCAACAATCTTATCTTGGGCTCATTCAGAATTTTAGGCCTTTGGTACAAAAAATAATAATAATGATAACTTTAATCTTATTAAAAATAATAATGAATGTCATAATTGTAAATACCACACAGTATTCCACACCTGGTAAAGTTAACCAATGGCTATTTCTTAATAAGTCTTTCTTAAAACCTAATCAGTTAAGCTCTGCTCTCAGTCTTGTATAAAAGGAGACGCACTGTCCTCATACAACACAACACTCCTCTGTCTCATCTGTGTGACAAGCAACACAAGACTAGACAAGGTAAGAATATAAAACTTATTTGGTGCAGTGTTTGTATGCAGTGTTAATGAGACTGTGGCTCTTTCTACAGTGCAACCATGCTGAAGGTAGCTCTGATTCTGGGATGTCTCCTGAGCCTTACTTTGGCTTCCCCTGTAAGTCCAATATAACTATTACAATATCTAAAAGACTAAGACTACAGGCTATTCATTCAAACAGTGGTACAGGTGATATTTGTCAGTGTTCTGGTAGTATGGATGCACATTAGTATCATCAGTGACTTTACTGTAATGGTAAAGATCCATATCACACTGGTGCTTTTGCCGGCACTAAAAAGTCAAATTAGATTGAAAGTATTGAGTGATCCAAAACAGACCAAAGGCAAAAGAAGAAAATGTGATCACATTTACAAAATATTTTGTCTGCAGATGAATGAGGAGCACCATCGTAATGTTCGCTCTGATGAATCAAGCTCAGGGGAGGTAAGGCTTCACTAAATGACTTGAACATTCATCAGTAAATGATGTGGATTTAGAAACTATTCACTGTTTTCACTGTCTTTTGTAGAGTACCACCACAACTGCGACCACCACAACTGCAGCCACCACAATTCAGCAGCTGCATCTCGCTGCACTGATCCAGGCACTCCAGGCATTACTATCAGGGTGAAAGTGTTTGGAGATGTTATTCCCACACAGTTGGGCTGAAGCTGTACTAATGTGTGTGAAATAAAAAGCATTATTAAAAGCAAGTTATGTGCTCCGTCTTGTATTGTTTTATACAGCAAACAACCTACAACGATAAATATAATAATTATATATATGCCAATAGGGTATTTTCAGGTAAAGATATCCAGATGCAATCTTTCAGTGACTACAAACACAGACCTCCATAAGTCATAAATCATAATTCTTCCATAATGTTTTCATAAATGTCCTCAAGCTGAATTTATCCAAGCAGAATGTTCACTTGCATCTTTCACACTGCAGATCAGTGTTGTCACCTACGTCCCTGTTTCCACCCCTCTGCCCTTAGTGATATATGCAGTGTAAATCAACACAGTAAGAAGCATCTGATGTGAATAACGGTCTTCAAAAATATCATACTAATAAATGGACAATACAGGGGAACACACAACGTAATGTGAAAAAATCTAAAATTGGACTATGTGACAAATGAACACATGAGGAAGCATGTAGTCATGCCCAACATGGAAGACGTCTCCTCTAGAAAACTAAGAACAAAATATACACATTATTTTACTTCAGATTCAAAGATTTGTTGTTTGGTCAATCTGCCAGTTAATCTCAGACATCAGAAATGAGAGAGACAGGATATAGATCCAGACTCTGTTTGTAAACAGTTGTCAGGGCGTGTGGTCTTGGCTGCCCAGGTAAGTTTTGTACTTAAGTGTTTGTATTTCTTAACTGCAGACTGCGTATTCATCTGATTGATTGAGAGCAGCTCTATATTTTATTACAGATCTATGAGTTTTTATCATCTACTTTTGAGGAAACTTCTCTAATGCCTTGATTTTGACAACATCACATGACATTATATAATAATAATAATAATAATAATAATAATAATAATAATTATTATTATTATTATTATTATTATTATTATTATATGTCATTATTCTGTTATTTGACACCAGTCTCTTGCTATTGTCGCTACTTATTTTGAATGTATTATTACCATTTATAGTTTTGCTCTTTGTTATTATATTGTGATGTGTCAGCTGCTGTGGCCAAATCATGTCTCTTGTGGATCAATAAAGTTTGTCTTATGAATTTCAAAGACAAAGCTGATTAGTTTAGAAGTCTGAATTTACTAAGACACCCCAGCGATCTAGAGTTTAAAGGTCCTATATTGCACAAAATTGATTCTAGTGAGCTTTAAGCCATGTTATAATGTTGTTACATCCTCAAAAACATACCTGGAGTTGTGTTTTGTTTCATTCACACACACTTGACTACTCCTATATTATTAGTCTGTTTACATCTCTAAAGCTCACAATGCTCTGTTCTACCTTGTGATGTCATGAAGCAATAGTTTTCAAGTAAGCTGCTATTTACCTTTACTTCAGTAGAGATTTGTAATTCCAAGTCTGAAATTATCTTTGGTTGGCATCACATGCCAATATCTCCATTCTGTGTATCCTTTGTTTTACATCAACATGAAATCTCAAGCAATACAGCAATATGGTCTCTGTGCCAAAATCTGTGACCAATTTTCATCCCGTCCATTCATCCGTGTTCTTCCACTTATCCGGGTCCGGGTCAAGGGGACAGCAGTATAAGCAGGAACTCACAGACTTGCTTCACCCCAGACACCTCCTCCAGCTCCTGCGGTGGGACCCCAAGACATTCCTGTGGTTCCCAAGCCAGACCCCCTCCGGACCCTGGCTGCACTTAGAAATTCTATCCACAAATACAATGAACAGAACCGGTGACAAAGGGCTGCCCTGGTGGAAAGGGAACAGGTCTGACTTACTGCCGGCAATGTGAACAAAGCTCCTGCTCCGGTCGTACAGGGACCGGACAGACCTTAGCAAAGAGGCCTGGACCCCATACTCCCAGAGCACCCCTCAAAGGACACTACGAGGGACATGGTCAAATGTCTTCTCCAAATCTACAAAACACATGTGGACTGGTTGGACAAATTCCCATGAACCCTCAAGCATCCGATGGAGATTATAGAGCTGGTCCAGTGTTCCGCGACTGGGACAAAAACCGCACTGCTCCTCCTGAATCCAAGGTTCGACTATCGGTCGAATTCTCCTCTCCACTATCCTGGAGTAGACCTTACCAGGAAGGCTGAGGAGTGTGATTCCCTTGTAACTGAAACACACCCTCCGGTCCCCCTTCTTAAACAAAGGGACCACCACCCCAGTCTGCCAGTCCAGAGAAACTGTCCCCGACTGTAATGGAATGTTGCAGAGACATGTCAGCCAAGACAGTCCCACAACATCCAGAGACTTAAGGTACTCGCAACGGATCCCATCCACCCCTGGAGTCTTGCCACCGAGGAGGTTGCCAACCACTTCAGTGACTTCAGCCAGGAAGATGGATGAGTCAGCCTCCAGGTCCACAGTCTCTGCTTCGTCCCGGGAAGATGTGACAGTGGCATTAAGGAGATCCTTAAAGTATTCCTTCCACCGTCCAACAACATCCCCACTCAAGGTCAGTAGCTCTCCACCGGCACTGTAAACAGTGTTGATGAAGCACTACTACCCCCTCCTGAGGTATTGGACGGTTTGCCAGAATCTCTTTGAGGCCGACAAATTGTCCTCCTCCATGGTCTCCCTGAACTCCTCCCAACCCAAGTTTTTACCACTGTGATAGCACAAGCTGCGGCACCCTTGGCCCGCCGGTACTCGTCGGCTGCCTCAGGAGTCTCACAAGCAAACAAAACTCGACAGAACTTCTTCAGCCTGACAGCCACCCTTACCTCCGGTGTCCACCACCGGATTCGGGGGTTGCCGCTGCGACCAGCACCACAGACCTTACGACCATAGTTACAAGTGGCTGTAATTTTTCCAAGTCCCCAGAGCCAATCTCCATGTCTGGATATCCAGCCCCCGCCTTCGACTACCGCCCAGATCTCTCTGCACCAGCCTTTCATGGATCCTACCGCAGATGGTTGTTCTAACATAGGAACTTGACAGAAGTGCTTAATGGTAAATTATTTATTACATTTTTCAGCATTAACATTTCCAAATGTGTCAAACTATTAGACAACAAAGATTACAACAGTGTAAACATGGGCTCATAAGAATATAGTTGACTGTTGGAGTCTCTACATGCTTGAATTAAAACTATTTAAAATGACAGAATCCCCATCAATGTAGGCGGAGGCTTATCCAGAGTTTTAGAACTTTTGCAAAGAAAAAATAAGAATAAAAATAATAACTTTAATCTTATTAGTAATAATAATACATTTCATAATTGTAAATACCACACAGTATTCCACACCTGGTAAAGTTAACCAATGGCCATTTCTTAATAAGTCTTTCTTAAAACCTAATCAGTTAAGCTCTGCTCTCAGTCTTGTATAAAAGGAGATGCACTGTCCTCGTACAACACAACACTCCTCTGTCTCATCTGTGTGACAAGCAACACAAGACTAGACAAGGTAAGAATATAAAACTTATTTGGTGCAGTGTTTGTATGCAGTGTTAATGAGACTGTGGCTCTTTCTACAGTGCAACCATGCTGAAGGTAGCTCTGATTCTGGGATGTCTCCTGAGCCTTACTTTGGCTTCCCCTGTAAGTCCAATATAACTATTACAATACTTCTAAAAGACTAAGACTACAGGCTATTCATTCAAACAGTGGTACAGGTGATATTTGTCAGTGTTCTGGTAGTATGGATGCACATTAGTATCATCAGTGACTTTACTGTAATGGTAAAGATCCATATCACACTGGTGCTTTTGCCGGCACTAAAAAGTCAAATTAGATTGAAAGTATTGAGTGATCCAAAATAGACCAAAGGCAAAAGAAGAAAATATGATCACATTTACAAAATATTTTGTCTGCAGATGAATGAGGAGCACCATCGTAATGTTCGCTCTGATGAATCAAGCTCAGGGGAGGTAAGGCTTCACTAAATGACTTGAACATTCATCAGTAAATGATGTGGATTTAGAAACTATTCACTGTTTTCACTGTCTTTTGTAGAGTACCACCACAACTGCGACCACCACAACTGCAGCCACCACAGCAGCTGATCTCGCTGCACTGATCCAGGCACTCCAGGCATTACTATCAGGGTGAAAGTGTTTGGAGATGTTATTCCCACACAGTTGGGCTGAAGCTGTACTAATGTGTGTGAAATAAAAAGCATTATTAAAAGCAAGTTATGTGCTCCGTCTTGTATTGTTTTATACAGCAAACAACCTACAACGATAAATATAATAATTATTTATTTTATTTGATTTTACTATTGTGTCCTTCGTACAAAGAATGCTGAGCCCTTTCGTGGGCTTATAAGACCCCCATTAACAAAATACAACAGTCCAGATGTGTATTACAAAAAAAAACAACAAAAAACCCCAAAAAACAATAGACTCATCTGCCACTTCTTCCAGGCTTTACAGAGAAATGATGCCAACTTATAAAAATTTGAATTTGAAACCATTTAATCTTGTCGTTGTCATTACACCAGAACATATCAGGGCACTGGGTGAACATTTCATCAAATAAAGAATTTCTAAATTTGTCATAAAATGGATAATACAACAAAAAAATTAGCTTCACTTTCCACTTCTCCAACTCACATAAACCACAAAGTCTTTCTTCTTCAGGGGCTTGAGAAAACCTCACAGTTTCTAAAACCAGGGGAGGGATCTCTGTCGCAGTCGTGGCTTCAACGATCTTTGATTCCTACTCAAATTTGCTCTGACATAAAATTCAGTCTTAAACGTATCTTTTAATTTAATATATGTTTGCAACTTGGGTTTAACCAAGACCCCATTTAGCCACTGCTCTTCATAACTGGACACCAGTTTTGCTCTTATTCTGTTAACACTGCTCGGCAAATTATTATGGAATACAAACTGATGTTGTGCTTAAGCAAAAAACAGCCTGTAGCTCGGCTGCCCAGGGTGACTGAGGAAGGGCTCAGTCATTCTCAAGCAAGGATGGGGCGAGGTTCACCACTTTGTGAACAACTTCATGAGCAAATAGTCCAACAGTCTAAAAACAATGTTTCTCAACATATCATTGCAAAGAATTTAGGGATTTCATCATCTAGGTCCATAATATCATCAAAAGATTCAGAGAATCTGGAGAAATCTCTGCACGTAAACGGCAAGGCTGAAAACCAACACTGAATGCCCATGACCTTTGACCCCTCAGGTGGTACTGTATTAAAAACAGACATGAATGTGTAAAGGATATTACCACATGGGCTCAGGAACACTCCAGGAAACCATTGTCAGTTAACACAGTTCGTCGCTACATCTCCAAGTACAAGTTAAAACTGTACCAGGCATGGACTGACGTGGAGTGGAAAAGTGTGCTATGGTCTGACGAGTCCACATTTCAAATTATTTTTGGAAATCATGGACGTCGTGTCCTGTGGGCCAAAGAGGAAAAGGACTGCCTGGATTTTTATCAGCGCAAAGTTCAAAAGCCTCTGTGATGGTCTGGGGGTGTGTTAGTGCCTCTGTGATGTTCTGGGGGTGTGTTAGTGCCTCTGTGATGATCCGGGGGTGTGTTAGTGCCTCTGTGATGGTCCGGGGGTGTGTTAGTGCCCATGGGGAACTTGCACATCTGTGAAGGCTCCATTAATGCTGAAAGGTACATACAGGTTTTGGAGCAACATATGCTGCCATCCAAGCAACGTCTTTTTAGGGATGTCCTGCTTATTTCAGCAAGACAATGCCAAGCCACATTCTGCACGTGTTACAACAGTGTGGCTTCGTAGTGAAAGAGTGCGGGTACTGGACTGTCCTGCCTGCAGTCCAGACCTGTCTCCCATTGAAAATGTGTGGCACATTATGCATTATACATTATGAAGAATAAAATACAACAACAGAGACCCCAGACTGCTGACAGTGGTAAACATGCCCCTGTCCCAGCTTTATTGGAATGTATTGCTGACATCAAACTCAAAATGAGTGAATATTTGCATAAAAACAATAAAGTTTTTCAGTTTGAACATTAAATATCATGTCTTTGTTGTTTATTCATTTCAATATAGGTTGAAAAGGATTTGCAAATCATTGTATTCTGTATTTTTTTTAAAGTTTTACACAGCGTCCCAACTTCATTGGAATTGGGGTTGTACAAGAAATCTCAAGCAATTTCGCATTATGATCTCTGTGCCAATATCTGTTTTCATCCCAAATTCAGGGTAAACATATTGTAACATATAGGAACAAAATCCAATACATTTTAAGCTCCATAGAAACCACACAGAACAATCTCAGAATCAGAGCTCCCTTCAGCATAACTGCACTGTAGAGCCACAGCCCCATTAGCACTGCATAAACAAACCAAAAATAATATAATAATATTCACTAATTGTTCCTATTCCTACATTGCATGTACAAATACAAATGCAATCACAAGCTTCATGTCAAAGGATAATGTTGATTATTATATGTTTGCTCTGTACATATGATCATTCATTTTATTTTATTTGAGCATTTTTTTACACAGAGTAACAGAAACAAAACATTTTTTTAATAAATTACTAAAAAAGTAACACAGTAATGATCAAAAGGAGCAAACAGAAGCAAAAGCTTCTTTGAGCCAACCCCCTGTAACTTATAGCTGTTTGTTACATCCATTACCTTTACAAAAACAAGAGTCACATTCAGCACCCAAGTTTTTATAAAGTATTTACTGCTTCATTGTGTCACCCATACCCAGCCTGATTATGAGTGAAATTGGTACAGAATATAAATATAATAATATTTTTTTTTACAATGTCATATTCTTTGTGGTGACGACTGTGCACATAATAATCCATAATTACACTAACAAAACTGTAATAATTCATTTCTAATACATTCATTACCTTTTATTATTTCACACATAAGGATCAGTTTTGATTGCAAATGCAGCTGAATTTGTGATTTAGTATATAATGCTGTTTAAAGCAGCTTATCAACGTGATGCTTGTTTGAAGTGGATGGGTAGCACCCATACCCAGGCCCACACACACTGTGGCCTGTTTATAAGGGAAAGTGTGATGTCAGACAGTGAGGTATTCATAATCCAAATTACATATCAGTCCATTAGTCTTCATTCAGTGCATAATACTGCAGGACTTTGTGTTTAACCATTGTTTGACCTGCTCAAGGGAAGTGCTACTTCATTTCTTAATCAAGTCCGTTCCACAGGTCGACTCCTAGTCGATCTAGTACAAAAACAATGTTTTTGAAAATTCATTTTACAACATAAATTATATTTAGCTTCTTTATTGGAGCAAGTTGTATCTTGCCTTATACAGAATTTGGAGTGTTTTCAGTTTGATATACAGCAATGCCAAAGCACAATAGACACTATACAGTGTTTTATAATTTAATATATACCTAGATTTACCCAGAACTGAGATGCATTTTGTCATCTTTGTTTTATTTTTTGCTATCTGGGGTTTCCAGAACAGTTTTTGGTCAAATATGACTCTAAGCAAATTATGTTTATGTTTACATTCTCAATGTCTTCATTATCAGTTTTTATACTTACATCCATATTATTATTATTATTATTATTATTATTATTATTATTATTATTATTATTATTATTATTATTATTATTATTATTATTATTATTATTATTATTATTATTATTATTATTATTATTTTATTTTCAAATATCATTAAGCTATGTCTCTTAGCTTTTTTTTAAAGCCATTTAGTTTAGTCCTTGAGTCACATCTGTGATTACCTCAACCAGCAGCTGGTGCAGTGTGGATCTGTGCACAACAGGACAAACTGCAGTCTATCAGTGATGTAGTGAAGTCTGTCACTGCAGAGGATTTACTCTTATGCCACAGTTTAACATTTATTGATGAGTATATTGTGATCAACTGTATCAAAGGCTTTTTTTTAAGTCCATGAAAAATACAATAGAATATTGTTTATTTTCCAGATTGTTGGTCATTTCTTCTACCAAATCTATGAGGGCAAGCACAGTTTACAAGGGCAAGACGAGTTACTCCTGAAGCCATACTGACTTTTATTTAATTTATTACTTGATTTAGTGTCGTTGTTTAATCGATCAGTGAATCATTTTTCGAGAATTTTAGAAAATGGAGATAGTGAGAAATTGGCCTGTAGTTGGCAGATTGTTGTTTGACCCTGTCTTTGTAAACTGGAATAACTTTTACATTTTCATTTTTGTTGGGAATTTCCCAGTTTGGAAAGTTCAATTTACTGTATGCAGTTATCAGTTCCATAATTTGGAGGATTCCATTTTGATTTAAGTCATATACAGTCCATCACCATCTGTAGATTTCTTGTTTTTGGAGTTGGGGTCAGTGTTTATAATTTCCTTTTCGTCCACTGCTTTGAGAAACAATTCTGACAAAGTAACAGTTAAAACCATTAACCACTTCATCCATACTAGAGCGTTTCATCATTATGAATGTAGCACTGCTCAGGACAGCTCACTTTTACATTTTTATTAAGTACACAATTTAATACTTGCCAAATACCTTTAATATTCCAAAGATCCTTATAGTAACTACAGTTATCGTTACACAAATTATTTTCTGGATCTACATCATTCAGTATATTCTGGCAATTGTGATTTGGAACATTTTATTTACAGTTTCACTAGTATAGTACATATCATTTGTACCTATTGAACTCGTGGCCTTTTTAATCCACAGCATGTTTGCCTTGTTCCATTTAATTTAATGAACACACGATAATTAAACATCCAAGTTGACTGAATTATGTTCTGCTTCAACACCTGGCCTGTGGCTGTGTTGTTCTTGGTCAGGTGGTCATTCATGTATACACTGGACCCTTAATTTTTTTTTTTACCTCGCTTTAACAGTGCATTTTTAGATTTTCTGCTTACAAATCTTACTATGACTGGTGCCATTGTTTGGGTGTGAAGAGGCCACAAAACCACTTGGTTGCAAATGTTTTTGGTGGTGTTTCAGACATGTGTTTCCTAAAAATGAGCTCAGTACTCAAAAAGATGCACTTTATTTCCACGGTCAAAAGACTGTTCTACCTCACATATGTAACACCTGCTACGCTAATTACCTTCCCTTGAATACACGGTATCAGAACATGTAATCAGTGACACCTAGAGGCTGGAGGTACATTTTGGCCTCTACTGGGTGCTTCTCTGTGGTAGTGGATGGCAGGCCTCAATGTCTCCCCTTTCCACTGCGATGTCTGTCTTTCCCAGAAGGTGATCACCGGCTGTCCGGCTGTGTCAGTTCCCCCTCAGTCGCAGCGGCACAGGCATACGATTGCAGCGTGATGTCCAGACCAGTGATCGGCACTTCATTTATTCTGGAGTACTGCTCCAAGTCTGCATCACGTCTGTAGTTTGAGCTGCATTGTCTCTTTCATTAGCTTCATGATCGTATCCTGTTGTTTTGATGTATTTTTCCTCTCTTCAATCAGGGAGGACAGAGGCACAGCAAGGCAAGTTTAGTTGCAAGTAATGCACAAGTCCATTAGAGAATAGGAAAGGCATTAACATGACAATACAACAAGGTTTTAGCTGCTAAAACTAAAACACTGATTCTCCATGTTTAGTCCTGACTCTGGGACCAGCAGGAGGCCGGTCCCTGAAGTCCTCAGAGTGTGAGATGGTTCATGTGGCTCTAACATGTGGGAGATGTTCTTTGGTGCTGGTCCATGGAGAGACTTGTTCACACAGAGCTGCTTTAAAGTCTATTCTCTGAGCCACAGGAGCCAGAGACGTGAGAAGCAGTGTTCTGGATGTACTGCAGCTGTCTTAAGACTCGTTTGGAGAGGCCAGTGAGCAGGCCGTTACAGCAGTCTAACCTACTGGCGAGTTTTCATTATGTCCCCTAGCCTCATGTCTGGATTTGAATATGGCCCTAGATGAAAAATAAATATTGCTCCCCTGACTTAGACACCAGCAAAGTAGACTATAAAGAGTTATGAGGACTTTACAGTATAGATTTAATCAAGACATTTCTCAATAACCATGTGTATTAAGGTCTGATTAGTTACAATCGGCTCTCAGTCTCTCATATATGACAGGAGGTGAGCAGTTGTTGTACAATAAAACATCCATCCATCCATCCATTTTCTTCCACTTATCCGGGGCCGGGTCACGGGGGCAGCAGTCTAAGCAGGGACTTCCAGACTTCCCTCACCCCGGACACGTCCTCCAGCTCCTCCGGTGGGACCCCAAGGCGTTCCCAGGCCAGCCGAGAGACATAGTCCCTCCAGCGTGTCCTGGGTCTTCCCAGGGGACACACGGAATAAAACATTCTTCTAGTTAATCTCAGTGACATGGAACTGAAGACAAAGTAAAGATATATGACCTATGTGAGTTTATGCAGTGTTGCTGGGTTTTTTAATTGAGAGATTTACAGCCAATCCTCAGTCAGTAATACCAGCTCAGACCATAAAGAAAGTATTTTGATTCAATTTTACAGATTAAACTCTTTTTCCTATATCGCTCAGCTCTACTGCACAACCTTTAAAGACAAGCTTTGAACAATAACACTAATATTTGCAAAGAAAATGATTAACAAAAAGTCGTTGAGAAGCTGAAATATCTTCTGTGCTCTGATCTGAATCTTCATCAATGATCTTCAAGTTCATGGTAATGCTTCAAAACTGTGCATAAAGTTTCAAGATTATGTGTATTTATTCTGTTGGTAGTATGATTCCTTTTACCCAATCAAGCAAAAAACCTGTGGCTTTTATGAAATCTTGGATTGCTACCCGAATGTTTGAAACTGAGTCCTTAATTATTTGCTCTCTTAATATGGCAAAAGAAAAAATGTTTGGTCCAGTTGACAGAATTGAACATTTTATGCTGTGGATCATACCTGGATGATGAGGGATCACACACCACTCCATATGGCGTTAGACACTGAACTACTGCCATCTGCTGGTGCTTTTACAACTACATTTAATCATTTACTGGAAATACCAAGACTATGGTGTAAAGGAGTATAACAAATCTGTAAAATGTTTAATATAAACTCTAACTCTTTAAAGATAGACACCTTTTTGGGGTTGAACTGTCCTGTATATGAACGTACTTTAAATGTGCCAGACAAACCCTCACTACACAATAAAATGCTGTGTTACAGATGCCAAACTCACCGACAGTCCTAGTGAATAAAAAGACTGAGTAAACAAGATGATTGCAGAGTTCGGATGTGGAAAGACATTGGGCAAGTCCTGTTGTTTTTGCATTAATAGCTTTAGACACAGACCTCACTGAACTCGAGCTACTAACTTCTGTTGAAACCTCTGCAATATCCGTGTGGGCTCCTAATACGGAAACTAATGTGGTTGTTTTTAAATCATCGTCACCGTTTTGCACTAATTGCCGGGTCATGGTATCACCTGTTAGTCATTAAAGTTGTTTGGTTGATTTGGTTTCTCACACTCCCACGGCGCAGACCACATATGAGACATAGCGCCACACCTTGACAGTCAGGTGCAATTAGGACATAAAAGGCCTGTTTAAAAGCTAATAGATTTTGAAAGAGTCAGGCAAATATTACCAAGACTTAACCTATCCACTCGCTCACGACTTTTATAAGCGATAGTCGATAATACCACACGACCGCAATGTTTCGGACCGTTTGTCTCCTGTTGGTCTTCTGTCTGATCCAGTCTTCAAGTCCTGTAAGTACTCTAAAATTTATAGATGAATATTTGTGCATTGTTGAGTTTAAATCTAGTCATGAGGATTCACAAGTTATGTACTATTTGCCTGGATAGACCTAATTTTAAGAGAGCAGAAGAGAGAGTTCTCCTACAAACCCCAAAGTTGGCAGTTTGACCCCAGCTCGGTGCACATTTACATTGTGTACATGGGCAAGACACTTTGACCATATTGACTATGTGAATGTGTGAGTGATCGGTGGTGGGTGGGGCTGATTGGCTGTCTCGCTTCTGCCAGTTTAGTTAAGATGTCTAGAAAATCTGAATGTTATATTTTTGTTTGGATGGGCATCTGGAGTAATATCTGAAATAGTCTTGTGGCTTTACTAAGTGTGAATAAGCTTAAAGGTCCTAAAAAACACAAAACTGAGCCATTTTAGAATGAGAATGTTGTTACGTCATCAAAAACGTATTTCATTCACACGTTTGAGGAACTCTTTATTATTGTCTGTCTACATCTCCATAGTTCAAAATGCTCTGTTCCACCTTGTGATGTCATGAAGTGGTATTTTTGAAGTTAACAGCTGCGTTTTACCTTTTGGTTAGTAGAGATTGGAAATTCCATGGCTGAATTATTATTATTATTATCCAAATAATTCTAGTGAAGCAGTGTGGAGTTTAAGAACACAGTGGAGCACTTCCTGTATTACCACATGATGACATCACAAGGTGGAACAGGGGGTTTGAGAAAGAACTCAGCCTAAATATGTAGAGTTTGTGTGTTAAACATGTGAGAATGAAACAAAAAAACAACTCCTGTCTGTTTGTGATGAGGAAAAACGTTATAACATACTGTAGATTAGAAAATATCGTAATACATGTATGTGCCCTTTAAGAATGAAAATGTATTCTGTTGTTTTACAGAGAAGTGATCGCCAAATCCGCAGCGACTCCTCTAGTGAAGAGGTAAGACTGAAATTCAGCCCTTGCCTAGCAGCAGATTATAGTATTTAATCTGACAGTTGTGAGGCAAGATGATCATCTCAGTATATCTGACGTTAATTCTTCCAATTTGGACTTTGGGTTTCTTCTTCAGGGGCATTTAACCATTTGGCAGCTTTTACCTTTACTTCAACTGTGGCGACCTCTCATTCCACCTACTACTAGAACAACGACAACAGCTTCAACCACCAGAACTACGAAGTCAACAACGGTCCCACGTGGAGACAATGGATAATCTTATATAACAGACTATTGTTATTCATTGTTTTGAAAGTTAAGTAATTTTTTCAGCAACATAAATGACATTCTCTCTCTGCCTAATCTACTGTCGACTGCAAAGACACAAATATATCCGAATTTGGAAGAAATTTGCTAAATCAACTGCGCATTTCGAGCCTATATATAGACCTGTCATGATAACAAATTTTGAAGCAAGATATATTGTTACAGAGAAATACTACAGTAAACGATAATACTTTTTTATATACTTATTAATGCTTTATGACTGAATGACTAGCGGCTTTATCCCTGTACTAAAAAACATGTTATTTAAGAGTGGGTTTAAGAGGGGTTGCATTTGTTTTATTTGCCTTAAGTATTTTTCTCGGCACGGCAAAATGAATACTAATTATTGATAGTCTGCATCAAAATGTTCTTCTGTAAAAGATTATATGATTAAAATGAGTTTAAATATAAGCAAATAGACAGGATTGGCCTCTGTCCCATTACTCTTTTCAATACAACACTGAATTAATATAAAATAGATTCTTCTTAAAATCTCAGAGCCCCGTCATGGACCAAATTAGACCCCGTGGAGAACCGAATTTGGCTCGTGGGCCCCATGTTGGACACCCCTGTTTCATGAGCTAAGAATGTTTGTTATCCGATAATGATTGGACAGGAAGACCAACAAGCAAATTTTGACGATTGACTCCTGGACAGTTCCTGGTTCAGCTTGTATCCCATTATGAGGCTTGTATACAATATTTCAACTAACATGGATTGTGACTAAGATTGAAACTATATGACGGGGCAACAGACAGGCACTCCTTTGGTTAAACCTGACCTAAGACCGGGGTGGAGACAGCAGTGGGAAGTGGCTGACAACACTTAGGTGTAATCTGCACTCTGCGTCTCTGCTGGATCAGTGTTGAGCCTCTAATGCCATGTCTGCACACTTCACCTCTACAGCAGCCCTCACTCACTCACTGACCCACCATCACGTGCCGTTTAACACCAAACCACTATACATGCTTAAGATAAACCTGCACCTCTGATATTGAATGTAACCATGGAAATGACTTCATCTGTATCATGCACTGAGAAGAAATAGCCTTATGATTTGTTATAGTAGTATAGAAGTAATAGTAATGAGTAATATTAAGATTCAATGGAAGATAGAAATGTGTGTTTTTTCTGTCACTTTAATGCAAAAAACAATAAAACTGTACAAAATTGTGCTCATATAAGAGGAGTCTACTGTTATTGCTTAAGTAGAAATAAAATAGTGGTCCACGTTATAACTCAAGAGTAAAAAAAAAAGTATTTGCGGGACCTACTTCTGAAAGCTGGGGTCAACATGTTACATTTTCTTTGCATTACTGGGAATATTTTTGTTATTTTTTGGCTATATGATCAGATTTAAGCCGTAAAAGGTTAAATTAATAACTGTCTGACTCATTACAGATGCAAACTAATGACTAAAGTGTTTTATTCTGCTATTTATTTATTGCAGCTCATGATTTTTTAACAACATTGTAGGTTTAGAATCGTTTTTGTGGTTTAAATCTCTTGGGTTTCTGTGTCAGTTGCATAAATTAGTTTCAATATTATCGTTTATTGTCTATATTTACTTCAGTGAACTCCAAAGTCTGACAGGCCTAAACCTGCTCAAGAGTTGTAACAGTAATTGTCTTATTAATAGTTTAATATAACTGGAATGAAAAAACATGAAATAATGCACAAAATCTGGTATTTTCAAAGGATAAAATTGAGAAAACTGAATGAGCAGTTGTTATAATCTTATTTATATGTATTTATATGTTTATACTTTCAACATGAATCCGCTTATGGACAAAGTGGAAAGAGTAGCCAAACCGTTTACACATGTAAGAGTGATGTTATATTGTATCACTCAAGTAGGACTAGGCCTGTCTCAATAACACATTTTGAAGTGCGATATATTGTTGAAGTAACTACTCTGAGTACACGTTTATTTAAAAAGTGAGTCAAGTAAATGTACACGTCATAAATGTAACTGAGTTCTACCCAACACAGAACAACAGCGCTTTTTGCCACACATTTCTATGGCTCTAAACCAAAACCTCACACTTTTGAAAATGTTACCGGTATATTTTAAGTAAAAAATTGATGAATTGATTTTTTTCTTCTGTTTAACTCCCAGACTTCCCTCAACCCAGAGCTGGAAGAAGTGTCTGGGGTGCGGGAAGTCTAGGAGTCCCCTCTTAGACTGTTGCACCCATGACCGGATAAGCGGAAAAAAACAATAGATGAATGGATATTATTAAACACTGAATATTAATCTTTTCACTTTTAACTCGCCTGTTCCATTTTTGCAGCATTCGTGTGGAATCATCTGCTCCTTTTTAGCATTTAAAATCATTTTCCATCATGCTGCAAACAAGTTTCTCAAGAGTTAAACGCAAAAAATCATATTGTCGAGCATGTTTGTCTGACCCAGTGACATTGCAACAACAAAATGTGAATACAAGCCTCCGTTTATAGCACGAGATTGTGAAATTCATGCCCTCAGTCTGCCCCTGGGTAGACTTCCTGAACAGAAAAAACACATGTGTAAACACTGCAGGAGCTATAATGCTACTGCACAAGCCTGACATCACACTGTATTGCGAAATGACCAGATAACCATAGTTGCTTTTTCTGTTAAAAAACTTGCTGTATGCTGCATAAAACAAATGTAGCTATAATTATAATTAGCTGACGGCGGCTCAGCGAGTAATTAACCGACAGAGGAGCAGTGACTAACAGGAAAGCTCTTGTCCTGGGTGCGAGCGAAATCACTATTCGCAGACATGACACCATCATAATGGACCAAAACAGGCACTTTAGACAACCTGCTGGTTCTTAATATTCTATTGCTTAATTTGCACTAAAAATGAGTTTGCCTATTCTGTCTGTTGATTGGTTGCCTCAAGTGGCCCGCACTGCATAAGTCAGTGGCCCTCAAAAAGTGTTTCAGTAGACTTAAAAACGGTTATATATACCCACTGCAAGGCTTTATAATTGCATTTTGGTTAGTATAGATAGATATTCTGTCAAAATGATGGTGTTACTTGTGTTATCGTGCCTCTGCTACATGGGATCTTCCACACCTGTAAGTATTTTTCACGTATTTACTATTTATTCAGAACGTTTTGGGATCTTATGTTTTTTTTTTTGTTTTTTTTTTATTAATTTATGGACATATTTTCTAGTCTTGTTATTCTAAATTGCTTCATAAAATTTTAGCTAAATGCCCAGCCAGCCCCTCCTCTGGAATCTCACCTATCCCCGAGGGTCCATGGTGCAGCCGAGGCCACGGAAACACAAACACAAGCCCCTCTAGCTCCTATTGTGGAACAGCCTCAGCCTTCCTCGCAGCCGCTGCCCAGTCCCCAGCTCCTGCCTCCTCTGCAGCAATACCCCTGGGGTCCACTGGGGGGCACTCCACTGATTTTCCCTTACCAGCCTAATGTAGTTGGATCTCAGCCAGTTGCAAATCCACCTGGAATGCCTATGCAGCCTTTGGTATGACGCAAAGACACTTAAAGGGGCGATACTTCACAGCTTTAATATTTATAAATCGTTGTTTCTTTCCAGGTCTTTCCGTCTTTTGGATACTTGCCAATGTTTCCTCCATATACCAACCAGATGGTGAGATCATAATTATCTTACACGCACATTACAAACGGCACTGTGTATTCTATAGGCTCTATAAAAAAAAAAAAAAAAAAAAAAAAAGATCTACACAGTTTTGACCTGAGGGCGCTCTTAAATGTGGTGTTAGCATGTGTGGTAGGGATACTGCGTTGTGGAAATGCAGGGCCAACTTAAGTACATGTGATTTATGACTCTGTGGTGGAGACTTTTCTTGGCAATGAAACAACTGACACTGTACTGAAATATATGTATACATCTGGAAGTAAACAGGGATTGAAATTGTACTTACACCTTATGAAGGCCAGATGTGTGTTGCCAGCTCTCTCCATACAGGCTCCCCGAAGCCCCTCTCCCACAAGCACCAGCCAATCCGGCGCCAAATGCATTACCAGTAGAAACGTCCCTCACAGCCGCCCCTGGAGGAGAAGTGCTGCAGGTGCAACAACAACAGCAACAGCAACAACAGGTGCTTCTGTGGGTCTAGTGTCTGTGGCATTTCAGTCTAGAAATACCTGCATTATTACCAAGTATTTTTCTCCGCAGAGTCCACAGGTCATCTACATGATGCAGCAGCCAATGGTAATAAGTTTAACAAGTTTATCCATGGGTTTCACAAACAGTTGTCATAGAAAGTGGTGGAAGGTACAAGTAGTAAAGTACTGTACTTTCTACTCCACTACATTTCTGAACTGGATTGAAAAGTCAAAAGAACTTTTCATATAATTTGAGAGGTTATTTTTACCACGTTCATCCTGACTAAAGTTTTTGAGTTCAAGCTATTTACACTTTAACAAAAACACTTTTGTGAAATACTTTTACTTTTTACTTGTTAAGCACATTTTTAAACAGGTACTTAAATATGTTACACTTTTTCATGTGATACTTTTACTTTTACTTGACTAACAAAATTGAGTACTTCATCCACCACTGGCATAGCACTTAATAGTTCAGAACAACTTGTAGTATTTTTTGAATGGTCAGCTGTCCTCCAAATGGCACCATACAACAGGAAGCTGTAACCATGAACAGTGTATGTGTTCTATGTGAAAAAGCCACACAGCAAGTTGTAAAGATTCACTACAGGGAATGACACTAAAATCAGAGTTTATATGACCTATATGAAGATGAGCTGCCCTTTACCAAACATGTTATACTTACAGTAGATATATATCATCTTCTAAACAATGATCATCACCGAAACTGATTATATTTGTATCAAGTATTGCAAGTATGGAGCTCATTTACATGCAGAAATTGAGAGGATCACAATATGTTTATGAGGAAAGGCCTCCATGATGTCCTTCAATAAGCAAATAACTGAAATATAGCAGCAGTCGTACACTATGCTACTCCAAATACAAATGGAGAAAGGAAATAGAGACATGAGATGAGCTGAAATGTGATGGAAAAATACTATCAAACAAATATAATAATAAACACCATTCTGCCATGGAAGCTCATGATTGAATTGTATATATACATACATACATATATATATATATAGACTAAGTGTGGAGTGTGAGCTTTGGCATGAGAATACATTGACAAAACATTATATAATGGATGGAAAACTTTGAATTGATGACGTGTTATCTGACATGTGCTCTGTTTCTTAACAGAACCCACAGCTTGGCGGCCTCAGCTCGGAGGAGCTCCAGGTAAAACAACTGCCAACTTTTTATTGTTCTTCAGTGTGAGCCTGTTCAAACCCAAGCGCTCATGAACCCAATGATCCCAAAGACGGTCCAATATCTCCCCATCTCACATCTCTGCTTGTCTTGCAGATCGCAGCTAAAATGAGCCAGCTGGGCATGTACACTCTTATGAATAACGGTGGTGGAGGAGCAGTGCAGCCTTTGAATCATTTGAATCACGCAGGGGGGATCCCCACCCAGGTGAATGCAGAGGTGGGGGTCATGCCCGCGGGGGTCCAGAAGATACAGGGACCCAGTAGAGGCACTGGAGGAACCCCCTGCTCAAACAGGCAACAGTCCACAGGCCCACAGAAAGCTGCTGCTCCAGACATAGACTGAAGAACAACGGGACGTCCCCCCTACGAGCAGAGTACTGTCACTTTCACATCGGGTCTGTAGTTAGAACATATGAGTCAATAGTAAATAATGCAATGGGAACTGTAGTGTGTTTACCTTTTGATTATGTTTTCCGCATAGCCTTTATGATCAAATAAATGTAAATACAATAAAGTCTAGTGTCTTCATATGTATATCCCCTCAATCACCCACACTGAGCACTGTCTTCAAACAAGATGAAGTGAAGTACACACATGTCAAAGTACGCCTGGATGTTTATAAGTGAAGCAATAGTTCAGTTAGGCCTGGAGTCATTTTCTCAAGCACCAAATACAAATACGAAGTTACTGCAGCAGTGGGTTCAGGACCAGGGTAGCTTAGATTTATCCATAATAACAACTTAGATGTACGAAAACACAGCATGACACTAAGCTAAAATAGTACGGTATAGTATGGTATATATCATATGTAATTATAAGTTCAAAAATACCCAAATTGCACCATATGGCTGGAGTCAAGAGGAGGTCACTGTGAAATGTGCAGACGAACATCTACGTACGGAAATCTTAAAATATAGGATTCCTGCCGTTTTAAATGTTTGCTTATAAATATCTCCGTGCTTAATTCATAGCATGAGAAGAACCACATACTGTATTCATTGTTTGTTGTTATTGGTGTGTGAGTGCAGCTGCAGCACATTATCTGACTATTAAACTGCTGAGTGCAACTTTCTCAACTTGTTGCCAATCCATGTTTGAACAAAGACCCTGCCTGTAATTCGAAATACAGGGCTGTGAAAAACATACTTAACAAGCTATTTAATACTTATGTCACCGGATTTATCCTACATACTCTGCCCGTAAACGTGGAATGCACAGTTTTGTGGACTCATTAAAGGGCTTATATCACGCTATTCTCTGATCTATGATATAATGTTGTTTCCTCATCAAAAACATACCCGGGGTTTTATTTTGTTTACTTCGCACATGTTTAACACACAAATCCTGCATATTTAAGCTGTGTTCCACCTTGTGATGTCATGTGGTCATACAGGAAGTGCTCCACGGTGTTTTTAAACTCCACACACCTTCACTAGAATCATTTGGATGATTTCAGCGCTGGAATTTAGCTTGAAAACTACTGCTTCATGACATCACAAGGTGGAACAGAGCATTTGGAGCGACGTAGGGGTTACTCAGACGTGTGTGTGTGAAAGAAAACACAACTCTAGGTATGTTTTTGAGGAGGTAACAACATCATAACATGGTTTAAAGCTCATAAGCGTTAATTTTGCGTGATATAGGACCTTTAATCTTTGCGTTCTTTTTATACAACGTAGCAAACCATCTTGGGAAAATGAAATATTACATAAGTCTAGTCAGTGTTTGTTTACTCTTTCCAGTCTTTATATACGGTTCCTTTTCAAAATGGTACCACACATTTGTTTAGTTTTTACAGTTGAGTTGAAATATAGACCTTGGTTCCTATGATCAAAAAATCCCAATTTGTTTAAGACTAATTGCAGTCTGGAAATGTTTTACCAAGAGAAATCACAAAAGTTAAACTAAGTATTCAAGTTTCATGTGTATTTCATGGGACAAAACATAGCAAAGAGTCACGTGCAGACTACAGTGGATGCATTTATAGATCCCAACATGCACAGGGCCTCCTCGTAAAAACACAACCTTATAGAGAGATCAAATGTGATGAATGCAGGGTTGAGGCCAGTTTTTTTTTTTAGCCTGTGACTTCTCCCTGAGCTGCTGCTGCCAATGTGAAAAGCATAAAACAAATATGCTTGGCTGGAAACCAAAGGCTGTCAAAATGCACCCCAGATCCGTTTTTTGGGAGCAAATAAATAGGAGTAGAGCTCTCTCTCCACTTCTCACACCTCTCCTCTGCAACCCATCTGCGCTCCAGTGCTCGCTACAAGAACGGTCAGGCTACTTTAGACAACTTTTTTCTGTTTCTTGTCAATGAGAATAACCTTTGCAATGTTTTTATTTTCAGATAATCCAAAATGAAGTCCATCCTCGTGGTTGTTTTATTTCTTGGGACAGTGTTTTGTTTCCCGGTAAGATTTCTTTTTGGTTAATTGTCAAATATGATACAGTTATTTTTCAATCAACTCCCTGCTGTTTGTCTGATCACTTTACACATCCTCCTGTCTCTGTGATAATTCAGCCTTTTCTTTTCAGCTCGATATGTATGTGGAATATGACATCCACTACGCTCCTGCTGAGGTACACTGTTTTATTTATAGTACCATCTATACGTTTCCTTTAGTCTTTGTCTTCATTTGAGCCTTTTAGCTTTTATTTTCTGTGCATGATCAAAAGTTTACAGTCCATAAATCATTGTAGGCGGCAGCGGCCATCCCTGCGGGGGTTCCTGCTGGCAGCCTGGAAGTGGTAAGAGCTGAGTTTTCCTTAATTTGACTCATTCATCATAATCATCATCATCATCGTAGTGTTGAGCGACTGTAACAACAGCTTGTGTTTGCAGCTCCTGCCTTTGAACGCTCCTGCTGGTGCTCCTGTAAGTGGAACAACTCAACACAAATCCAACACATAATTGTTTACATGAGCACAATCAAAATGTGTGTGATTATGTGTGCTTTGAAAGGTCCGTGGATTCATTAAACAGGACATCCCACAGCCAAACGGCAAAGATAAAGAGGTGGTAAGTGCCATTTTCTGCCCGACTGGAGCCAGCACAGTTTGGTTGGATTCCCAGAGACTAAAACTAATGCTTTGTCCTCTGCTCTAGTTCTATCCATTTGGATTTGATGCTCCGGCCCCAGTTGCAGCAGCCGCACCAGCCGCACCAGCTCCTGTCGCCCCTGTCGCCCCTGTCGCCCCTGTTGCCCCTGTCGCTCCCATCGCACCCATCGCCCCCATTGCCCCCGTCGCACCGGCTGCTCCTGTTGTCGCAGTAGCCGCACCTGCCCCTGCTGCCCCAGTGGTTGTAGCTGCTCCTGCTGTAAGACTTGAATGTGCATTTGAACCTAAAGAGAAAGTAGCTGTAGTTTGAGTAAAGACACTGGAGTCGACATCATCGACAGGTGTGGAGTGATTGACAGTTGTGTGAGTGATCCACAGGTGTGGAGTGACCGACAGGTGTGTGGAGTGATCGATAAGTGTGTGGAGTGATCCACAGGTGTGGAGTGACCGACAGGTGTGTGGAGTGATCGATAAGTGTGTGGAGTGATGCACAGGTGTGGAGTGATCGACAGGTGTGGAGTGATCCACAGGTGTGGAGTGATCGACAGGTGTGGAGTGATCCACAGGTGTGGAGTGATCGACAGGTGTGGAGTGATAGACAGATGTGAGGCCATTTGTGGCTCAAACTATAGATTCACTTCGTAGTTAACACGGTGCTTCTGTTTGTGCGGAGGTGTATAGACACACGTGGAGACTTGGCACATTTTCAGTTTGAGACGGACCTTTCCTGTTTGTATCACTCATGACTCATCTTTGCGGTTTCAGGCAAAGAAAAGTGACGAAGAGGAGGAGGAAGAAGAAGATTAAACCTGTAGCCTCAGAGCCAGGTGACCATTATCACTAAAAGCATATACACATGCCACATTGTCTGCTCCCTATTATTGAGAATCACTTCTTGTGTTTTTATAGGTCCACAAAGGGCAACTACCTACCACAAATAAAGCTGACAGAATTCTTGGACTATTCCCACGTCTGGTGTTGAAACATGGTGCTATATTTGATGTGAAAAAGATTTGTGCTTTGCATCTCAATTTGGGTGTATTTGATGTGTTGATGTGTGTTTTTTTTCTACTGTTTTTCTACAATGTTTCTAATCTCACTGAGTTGCTGCTGCTTCAAAATAAAGGCAAAGGCATCCGTCAAGTGTGTGTTTTTGATTGACAGATACGACTATGACGTACAATTAAATAAACGCACCGTTCTATTTTACAGAGTTGGTGAGAACAGATGCCATTTTAAATCACTCAATAACAGTTCTTTATGTTGACGTATGGGGACATGTTCGGGGGCTATAGGGGATGGGCTCTGGGGCTTTCCAAGTGCTTCCAAATGTGTGATGTAAAGAGAAAGTCATGTGCACTGGATTAGAGGTTCACCTTTAACAATCGGCACAGAGCGGGATTGGTCTCGTGTGCAGGGTTGATGTGTGTGTTGTGTGCATGCTTCACACATTATGACTTATCTGGAAAAGAGCCAGTTTTGCCGCATCAACAGGTCTGCACATGCGGGTGGATTTGTGAAGTGGCCAAGTGGGGAAGTGAGGGGGAAAAACAACTCTATTTCTGTAAAAGTATCATATGTAAAAACCAATATGAGCTGCTTGACATAGAGTGAACTGTGAAAGAGCAAATTGCAAACTATAACTGGTCATTAGAATGGTGTAACAATATTCAAAACATGTACTAGGGTAATCTGGTTTATTGCAGTAAATGTCAGATTCGATTGGTGTACATGGAATTACAGTATGACCTGAGGCATCTGAGGACTTTCTATTTGCCATCACTTATAATAATGTGTATGTGTGTGTGTAATACTCACCTCAGAGGCTTTACACTATAGTATTCACAATGGAACATGATTAAAGACCTTGAGCTTTATTAAACGGGACAAAATTAAACATGAAATGAGTCAAGCATTCTGACCTCTGCATATACATTGTAATCTAACCCCTTTGTTTCCCTGCGGCACAAGCCTCACTTGACTTCATACTACACATTATTCACATTAAAATGACACTGATTATGTCCAACTGCAAAATGGTGAATGGCAAACGGTCAGATTACACCTGCAAAACACTCAAAGCGCTTTACATCAAGGAACCGCTCACACATTCACATATACATTCATACACCAGTGTACACAGACACTAGGGTGAGGTGGGTTAAGTGTCTTGCCCAAGGACATAACGACAGCATTCATCTGTGGGAGCTGGAATCGCATCGCCAACCTGTGGGTCAGTGGATATTTATGTCAAATGCTCTACAAACTGAGCGACTGTCACTCCATTATTAAAATCATTATGTCATTGCCCCACACCACAGTTGTTGACGTGGAAGTTCATCATTTGTCTGTGCAGCCAAATATCACAAAATACTTCCATTATTGCCTAATATTATAACTTATTAATGGAACAATTGATGTAGGATTTATATTTCCGCAAACGTCCTATGTTGTTGCTGAAGTAGCACAGGCATGGACCTGGCATAAGCAGTGGGCAGAGTGCCACTGCTCTAGACTATGCAATCAACAACAGTCTGCTATTACACAGAAAGTGGATATTACCACAGGTAGTTTACTAAAGCTGAAGACTAGACACCTCTACCTACTCATCTGATAACATCATCACAGGTCTCTGATTGGCTGAAGGGTCCACTTGAACCCTACAAAAGCCATCACTACGTCTGTAATATGTTACCACTGGACCGTACCGCAGAGACTTTGACAAGGAGCGACAGGTAAGTACTGGAACATACAGGTAGTATTATTTTTTGGTATATCCATTTACCACTCTGTATGTATATATATATGAATATGTATATATATATTTTTTTTATTTCAGTGCAAGGACACATAGAAAAAATGAAAGTAGCCTTGTTGTGTCTGTGCTTGGCGAGCACGACCTTCGCTGCACCGGTAAGAACTGAAGATGTTGTATATTGAAGCAGTGAATGGCGTCTGAATGTAACCATATAATAAACTGAGCACTCTTTTTATTTATGAGATCATGTTTATTATAAGGATCTGTGTTGTAACACGCGCTGACCATGACACAGACTACACTGTATATCCATATACTGGCCTTTATAGTGCTATGATTAAGTTTTTGCCCACACAGCCTTTTTTTTGTAAAATACACAGTTTCCATATACCAAAATACTTGTCTATTTGCAGTCATTCTTTCATTACCTGCCTCATTATACGGGCTCCAGACAAGTGCCACCCCCTCAGGTAATGACGCATCATGTTTCTCAAGACAAATTATTTTACAAGAACTGCTTTTCCAATTACAAAAACACTTTCTTCAATGGAAGCTGTTTATATGTTCAAGCTGAAATATGTTTTTCTCGGTGCTCAGGCTCTACCACAGACTGGAATTCCTGGTGCCTATAGCGTGGAGCTAGTGAGTAAACACTCCACATCTCAATGACAGACAAACCATGCTTCATTTATTTTAATGCTGTTGATTTTTATAGATTTATCCTCACACATTTGGTGCAGCTGGAGGTGCGACTGCTGGACAGGTACATTATACACGACACTGGTACTAGTATAGTACTAGTCTGCTTGACTTGAAAACTTGTTTGGCTTTTCCATTGTCTCTGCTGATTTGCAGAGGACTTTTTGTTCACTCTCCTCCTTCATGTTTCTGTGCAGTCTTTCCCCACTCAAGGTTTCATCAAATACTCCATCCCACAGCCTCCAGGCAGACAGAGCGTTGAAGTTGTAAGTGTCACCTTCTTTTCTGGTTTCCAATTTCCCCGTTTTTTTTAGACAAACTATAAAAAATGAATTTTCATGTTTCTTTTCAGTACTACCCATATGATTTTGCACAGCAGAGGGTAAGAATCTTAAAAAAAATGATACATAAATAAATAAATAAATAAAATAAATGAACTGCATTTTAAATTTGATTACAGATAATTGCAAACATGCCCCCGATGTCAAATGTTCCTCACAGCCCCAACGTAAGACAAATATCCATGATCAAGAATACTTCAATGTTATTTTGTTTGTTTGTTTGTTTGTTTGTTTGCTTGCTTTGTTTTTTGTTTTTGTTGCATCCAGATTTGGTGAAAGTCTGTGCCTTTCACAAATCTGGTATTCACTGTGTTTCTATTATTTCTACACTATGGTATCCCTCAAGGATCAGTTTTTAACCCATTTGATTTCAATATGTTTTTGTTTCCAATACAATCCCTGTGATTGTCACTTTTAAAGTAACTTTCTGACTCTGAATTTTTCAGATTCTGCCGTTTGACTTCCCACCTCAAAACATCCCTCCACCACCTCAGAATGTGAGAGGATTCATGTCCCATCTGTGACGGAGGAGTTTGAGTCCTCACACTGTCATTTCTCTGTTTCTAGATTCCCACTTTTGACATGAAGCCACTTCCATCCCAGGACCCTCTGAACCAGGCCCAGCAGGACCAGCCCATCCAGAGCAGCCAGGTTGATTCAAAAGCACATGTGACATATGGACATTAGAGAGTGTACTTTTATAAACATTTCTATTTGTCTCTCTTCAGGCACCGACCAAAGTTTAAAGTGAATGCAAAAACAAAGTTACACTCTTTTTAACAGTAGCCATGCGCCGGAAGATTTCAAGAACTGCAACCAACATACTAAATGTTTCTAAGCCTTTCTGTATCCATTCCTACTTTAACTTAACACTTTGTAGTATGTTTCTTATCTTTCATTAATTTAAATCACTTTCACATCACTTAAATTAATTGTATTTAAGTAAATAAAATTTTGAAGCAAGTGCTTGTATGTTCTTGGAAAAAGTCAAATGTTTGGACGTATTAAGAATAATTACAATGTCACTTTTGAGCTATGTACAAATGTATCCATTCAATTTATTAACACAGCCCATGATTTTGAAAACTCAAAATCATTTTATCATGTTATGTGTGTATTTTACATGGAGAGTACATCATAATTACAACACAGTGTAAAAAATAACGGGCCACAGTGATTTTCAACATTCCCTCACAATCATTTAAAATAAACAACGCTAAAAAAGAAAAGAAAGAAAAAAATATAAAAATCCTGAGTCCCCTGAGGGCAGGAGCCTGTCACAGCACTGCTGAACACTTATCTTTTCAAAGGCACCTGCACAGAGGCACCGAGCTCTCACGCTACTCTGTCTCGTCCTCTTTCCTGGAACGACAGCGCTCCAGAGTATAAATACGCTCAGCCACATCACAGTCAAGATGATAGCACCTCTCCAGGCTTTATATTAAAACTATTTGAACACTGTCAGACAAAAGGATCGTGAAATACTGCCTGCATCAGATAAGACACCAGAGCGGAGTCTACATCTGTAAAGACAGATTAATGAAATATCTCAGAGCAGTGTCTGGGTAAATTAAAAATGAGTTGATAAATTGCCTTTTGTCTCACAGTCCAGCCCGTCTGTTTTCTTAGATGTTCTTATAAATTATAGTCTATGTATATCCTTAAAGAGTATATAGACCACACTTAATGAAAACATATTATAGCGTTCTTTTGTAGTGGTGTAAACAGGACAAATTTTTTCTGGTTACTCAAGGGATGCTGTAGGCCATAACACATGCAAAAACAAGAGCAAGACAACAGCTAAACAACAGCAGTCTCCACTCCTTGAGCCAGTCTCCAAAACAGACCAGGAACTGACCAGTAGAAGCTTCACGTCAAGTTGTCGGCATAGCAACAAAGTGTCACATACAAGATACAGTATACAGTATAAGTTATATTAAAGATTTGACTAATAACTGTGCCTCATTTTTTCCATTTCAACTATTTTGATTATAATTTTACCTGGCAACCATATTGTAAACAAGGGCCAAAGATAATTTCATTTACAAGGTATTGATTATTTGATGAATAAAAACACATGGCAACACCTTTATTTTATTAAATGAAGGTTTAAACTGTCAGAAAAATTCCTTACTTGCTTTTTCCACAAACTGCCACTTAACTGATGCAAAACTATGCTAAATAGACAAAAACTATTCTACCAAACCAAGTAATGAATTGAAAAACTGTTCTATGTGGTCATGGTAATGACCAAAAAGACAAGATCGTGGATACATGGAGTTGAATTGAGTTTCCTTCGCAGGGTGGCTGGGCGTTTCCTTAAATCTCAGTCACAAAGGAGGAGCTTGGAGTAGAGCCGCTGTTCCTGATGCCTCCTGGCCGCCTACCTGGTGAGGTTTTTCCGGACATGTCCCATTGGAAGAAGGTATCTCGCCTGGCCTGGGAACGCCTTGGGGTCTTACCAGAGGAGCTGGAGGAAGTATCTGAGGTGAGGGAAGTTCTTACTTCTACTTGAACTTCCCCCGTGACCTGGCCTCAGATAAGCGATAAACAAATGAATGGATGGATGAAAACCTGGCAGATGCACTTTAAATCCTCTTCTAGTTTTAAAGTTCCCATTTTGTTGTTGCACAGATATTGTTTAAAACTTTAAACTCACCATATCACTGTTTATATCTTGCGACTCTGCTCTGTAAGTGCTATGATTCATTACTTGAGTTGTTGTTGTTTCAGTGTTGACACTTATACTCCTTGACAGCAGTAAGAAACTACTTTTCTATACAGATGATTCATCAGTGTCATGAAACAGTAAAAGGTCTAAAATCTCTCAAATCCATACGATGAGCATATGTCATTATTATAGTGAGTTTTGTCATTTCTGCTGGAATTCTAACAATGCATCTGTTTGTCATGTGACTGGACTGTCTTGGCTTTAATCGTCCAAGCTCTTATGGCCTCTGGTATTCTTACAACTGATTGTCTACTTCTTATATTGAAAAACGACTGATAAAAATATATAAAAGATAAAAGAAAAAAGTCGACCTCCCACATGGAGAGGCTCCGGCGTGTCTCTGTGGTCTGCATACTTCTGTGGATTGGAGGTTGAGCTCTTGGCATCTTTTCACAAAACCAGCTGAAGACACGATGGTCCTGACAGAGGGAGGAAACAAAAGTAAGTACATTTTTAAGTTATAGCAAAGTATGACTCAGCAAACACATATGTCAAAGAGCAGACCAAAAGCAAACAGTAAAACTGCTGCATTAGAGGAGACTTATTATGCAAGATCGACTTTTTTAACCATGTGATAATTGTTTTCACAGTTTCACACAGGTTTGTTTGTAGTAATCCTCCTTTCACTAATCCCCGATACACAACCACTGATTGTTACTTCATTTTATTTTCTTGATATTCCGCTCATGTTAGCACAAATGAAAAAAATATTACTTTGATAGTTTAGGCCTACCTTTAATGATGAAATTAAAGAAATACTGAATAGGCCCAGACAGGCCAAAACTGGACAAACACTCAAACAAATCTGGTTTAATTCATGTTGGTGAAGCTCTTGTCTGTAAAAGTTTCATAAACCAATTACAACTTTTCCTTGAAGTATAAATTTTCATTTAGCAAACAATGAAATGTAAAGTGTTTATCTGAAGGGAGGAACCCACTTGAGTGAAACTGACGAGCTCAGCAGGCTGGATGTAGATGTGATTGTGAGGCACAATGTAAACACAGAAACAACGATGATGGCAATTACCCAAAAAAGCACAAGAAAAAAGAAGAAAAAAATTAAAAACGATCCTATTTATGAAGCATCTGTCAAACATCCAGGAACCTGTCTCAGCTCGGGGACATGGACATGTGAGACAAGGTGTCACTGTGTGCTGCCTCAGGACCTTCCTGTCATTATCATCCTATTATCATTAGACCAATTTTTGGGTTAACTTTCCCTCCTCACTTATCACCACAAGGCATGTGCTTGTGTCAGCGCTAACCACTTTGTTTGGTTTAGGGCAATAAAGAGGGGCATGTATGCTAAGCCAACCTGCGCAGCATGTAATTAAGTGTAAGAGGGGCCTTATGCATGCCTCCTTTTCACTTTTGAAGTGTGGGGCATTTCTTCAAACAGCCATGTGCGCATGTGATTGGTTGTCAAAGGATGCTCTGGGATATAAATGGCATCCTTGAAGGAGATGGACTAGGTTAGCTACCAACGTCGAGAAATCTTCAGTTTTTCCCTCCAACACACGACAGGTAAGACACACTTGTTTCTAGATTTTTTGAATTTCTGTTTCTATGATTTTGTAAATATTACCACAGTTTAGAAGTGGATTTCACTCTTAGTGAGAAGTGCAGATGTAAGAGTTACTGTCTGAATGCTTTGCTCAGGCAAATTAAAACACATATGAAATAAAGTCATGTTAAAAGCATGTTTTTATATTCTCTTAGGCTTTCAGAATGAACCTGGTGCTGATCGCGTGCCTGCTGGCCGCTGCCAGCGCTGCTCCTGTAAGTCCAGTAACTTGTTTAGTTTGTTGACTCAGCTATCTTTACATATGTAAACATTCTAATGATCAGAGCACAAAGTGACCCCTTTATTTCTGTTCTTTGGTATCCAGGCTCCAGCGAGTGAAAGTAATGAGGTAAACAAACAAACTGTACAAAACTTATGATAACATCGTGTGAGTGAGCCGTGACATGTCTCTGTCTCAGTCTGAAACAGCACGAGAAGGATAAGTCTGGTCTCAGTAGGAAGCATGTCTGAAACTGTCTGGTATTTCTTTAGCAGGTAGCGGCTCATGCTAATGAAGCCCTGCGCTGGATGGAGATGTACAGGATGTACCAGCAGCAGGCCAGTCATCTCCTCTGTATACAGCAGTAATGACCTCATTGATAATGGTCAGTAATCATTATTATTCCTGTGTATTTGCAGGGGCTGGTGAACCCCTTCCTCCCAGCAGATGCACCTGTAAGTTACTTTAACTGTACCAGCACACACTGTTTGTGAATCGTGTTTCATATCAAAACAATTGACCTGCAGTATAAACATTTCCAGGCTGATCCAGCTGCCAGAGCACCTCTGGTCCAGGTAGGTCCAGCACAGCTCTTCCCTCAGTGACATTGTGCTGCAGTTGTACAGTGAGTGGTCTGTATGTGCAGGTAGATGCAGCCCCCGCCCCAGCGGCAGCAGCAGCCCCTGCAGAGGAAGTGTCTGAGGAAGAGACAGAGGTGATCATACTTTATATCTGTGACTACTGCTTCTTTTACTACATGTACAACATCCATACATCTTTGTTCAAACTGCTCATCTTCCCAAAAGAAGTTTTCATTGCTGTTCCTCTGTACTTGACTTTATGTAGGTTAAATGAGGTACCGCACACTCCTCTGTCTTGTCTAGACACTATTATTTTCCTCAACAGCTTTCTGAGAAAACAATTGCTAAAGGTGTAATTAGCTGATTTTACAATAATCATAAAAACTGTTTTCACAAGTTCTGACTTAAAGAGTCTTTAGAAAGTGTCCTCAGTCAGAGACCTCAGTAAGCAGACACAGTGGGCGGGAAGCACAAGATAAGACACAGATTATTGTCATACTCATCCACCCCTGAGCCCGTAGTAAAACTCTCCTTATAATTAACCTGCTCCATAATTCATTATTTATGGTTAGGAATGCACATACTGCATATACTTTATGTTGAGTGTATTTTCTTGTGTTTCCAGGAGGGGGCTGCCCCCAAAGCTGCAGCTGCTGCTGGTGGTGCCCCTGTGAATTCCGATGAACAGGAAGAGGTGGAGGAGGCTGAGGCTGCTGAGGCCGCTGACCCTGCCGCCGCTGACCCTGCCCCTGCTGACCCCGCACCTGCTGACCCCGCACCTGCAGACCCCGCACCTGCAGACCCCGCACCTGCAGACCCCATCCCAGCTGACCCAGTCCCACTGGAGCCGGTGGTGGTGGACGCCCCGGTGGAGGTGGTCCCGGTGGACACCGGAGCTGTGGATTTGGCTCCTGTAGATGTGGCTCCTGTAGATGTGGCTCCTGTAGATGTGGCTCCTGTGGATGTGGCTCCCGTGGACGTGGCCCCTGCAGTGGACGCTCCCGTTGCAGCTGATGCAGATCCTGGTGTGGTTGCTATTGCATAAGTTTGTGTTGTTTTGTGTTGCCTGTCACTGGATACATGCTATTTAAATACATATAAAGGTGCTGCATGTTAAGCAGGCAATGATTAGAAAGTGTATGAGAAAAAATATTAGGCTGTTTGTATTTTTGTAAAGAAAGTTTGCCACCAGTGTTTCCTTTATTTCATGAATAAAAAGTTTTGGTATTATTAATTTCTCTAAAATCATACAGACTTATTTCTGTCTGTACAGCCACATAAATATCCTCACTCTCACTGTATATGAATATTAAACAGGCTGCTGTCATAAAAGAGGAGAGCAAACCAAGTAAGGTGATCCTTTCAGCCCACAGGGGGCGCCACTGCACCACAGAAGCTCTGTTATGCTACCGCCACAGTCACTGTTAAGATTTCAATTAAACAACTGATCCTAAATCAGCTGTGCGGGGCAGGACTAATAGGATCAGACTGGGATAGGGGAGAAAGTGCTGACACCGCGGGAGGAGCCGGGGCTGCAGTAGCAGAGCATTAAACTACTGTGTTCCGCTGATAGTCAGGAAAATTACAAATGTGTCAGATAAAACGGGACCCAAAATGGTTTGCACTTGTCTGTTTTTTTCATAGATTAACTAAGGGCTTTGAGCAAACTGTGATCGTGGGGTCTACTGTGTGGGCAGATCAGGACAATGCTCCCAGTGTAATCCACAAATCCTTATCAAGGTCACCCAGTCCTGCATACCACACTACAGAGAGCTGCAGTGTGTGCTGCTCCTGGAGCCTGATTATGAAGTATGATCAAAATGATTAGTGCAATTATGGATGCAAACAGCTGGATCTGATATTTCTCCAGAGAGAGAGCGCCAAATGGATCTGTCCGTGCGTTAAGAAAGCAACAAGGTGAGCTCATTTGAACCACACTGTATCACACTGTGTCACTCTGTCTAATTAACACCTGATTAGACTGAAGAAATATGCCTCAGAGCAGAACATATAGTAAAAATATCTGTAGTTGTGGTAGAAATAGTAACAAAGTAAAAGTATTAGTATTGTGCTTAAGAAAAATTTAGTGGATACTTTTTACTTTTACTTTAATACATTAGAGAGAACACATCTGTACATTCTACTCCACTACATTTTTGACTGAAAAGTAAAAAGTATGTTTTTATGATTGTTTGAGAGGGTTTATTTTTAAGTTCATAACTTGAACAAACAAAAAAATATCAAAAAAAAAAAAAAAAAAAAAAAAAAGATTCAGTTGTTTTATTGAGCAAAATTCAGCACAAATCAAAATCAGCTTCATTAGACCTCTAAATCTGCACAAAATACTTTTACGTTTTACTTTTTATGTACATTTTAAAACAGGTACTTTAAAACTTTTACTTGAGTACATTTTTTCATTTTTTTTTTTCACTTGAGCATATTTATTTTTACTTAAGTAATAAAATGGAGTACTTCCACAATTTTAGAACAGAAAGTATATACTACAGATGTTTGTTTGTTTTTTTTGTTTTTTTCCTGTGGATGAATACTTCTGGATAGCTATAGCAAAGGAAATTAAGGAAACTATGGTATGCAATATTTAGAGATAGTAAAATATGAATAGTTGTGGTAGTAGTAAAGGATGCACGAGGATTAGAGCAGCAGTAACACAAAACACAAAACATATGGTTAAGGTTAAAGTGAATGGTAATATTTATAAAGGTGTGATTATGTGATGAAGTACATTTATTCTCAAACACTGTGTTCCTTTGTTTTGATTTTATCAGATCTGCTGTCATGGCAACCCCAAGCTCTGTCCCCCTGCCTCTCCCCGCACCACTCACCTCAGACGCTGAAGAGGGCAGTGAGGAAGATGACGACTTGTGAGCACATTTTCAGACTGTATTACTCCTTTAAAGGTCCTATATTACGCAAAACTGACTCTTGTGAACGTTAAGTCATGTTATAATGTTGTTACCTCCTCAAAAACAGACCTGGAGTTGTGTTTTGTTTCATTCGCACATGTTTGAGTAACACTTTATTATTTATTAGTCTCCATCTTCAATCCTCAAAATGCTCTATTCCAACTTGTGATGTCATGCAGTGATGTCATGAAGTGGTAGTTTTCACGTTAGCAGCTCCTTTTACCTTTAGTTCAGTAGAGATTGGGAATTCCTAGACGGAAATGATCCAAATGATTCTAGTGAAGGTGTATGGAGTTTAAAAACACAGTGGAGCACTTCCTGTGGTACCACATGATGACATCACAAGGTGGAACGGAGCGTTTTCAGTTTGAGAGAAGAATTTGTGAATGAAAACATGAAACAAAACCCAACTCCAGGTCTGTTTGTGATGGGGAAACAGCATTATAACATAGATCAGAGAGAGCGTAATATGGACCGTTTAATGTTAAAAATAAAAAAAAAAATAAAATCATGTGACAGAAAGCGTCTTGTTTTCAGCGCTGAGGTTGGCGGTCCCTACGGATTACTCAACATGAACAACTCTAACAACAATGAAGAGTGCGTACAACGGCGGCTAGACTATTTTGTTTGATGTTTAATGTTAATTTGTGTTTGAACGTTTTAATCATTTCTTTTTACAGGGAGAAAAAGAAGAAAAGAAAAAAGGACAAAAAGGAGAAAAAAGAAAAGAAAGAGTAATTATTTCATTTTTAATTCTTAATATGCTGGAGACACTGTAAAGGCCAAATTTAAAGCTGCACTATGTAACCTGCTTGTCTCCATGGAGATGTTATTGTTTTGCCTGTAATGTTCCACAGTGGTCATAAAACTATCTGTCTTGCATTTATTATTTCTTTATTATTGTTATTTTATTGCTGATTAATACAGTACAGTAATAAAAAACAGAAAAACATGCATCCTTACTGTGATTGGCGTCGCCTTTCCACAGATCCGACCTGGTTTGGTAGCATAACCTGCTGATAGATTAAGATAGTTTAATGCCATACTATGGAACATTCCAGTCAACAGAAAAAAAACAAAAAACAAAAACATCTTCACGGAGATAAGCTGGTGGGTGACTCTAAAAGCCACACAGTGCGTCTTTAACTTAACTGTGTGTTACAGAAAGAAGGAACGAGAGAAAAAAGAGAAAGAGGAGAGGGAAGCCAAAGAAAAGGAGGAAAAAGAGAAGGAGGAGAAGGAGAAGAAAGAGAAAGAAAAGCAGAAGGAGACGTAGGTGACCGTACTCCGCTCTGGATCTCAAGTCTTTGGTGTTTTTGGTTATTCACACTCCTTATTTTCATCTGACACTTCCAGGCCCAAGGAACTGTTCGTGATAAACCCGGCTGGAAATCTGTATTACAACTGGCTTTTCATTATCACACTTCCTGTAATGTACAACTGGACCATGATCATAGCCAGGTGAACGGCACTGTGGGACAATTTGAGTTGTTTAATAGAACAGGTACAATGAGTATCTGAACATGCAGGTTTGGAGACATACAGTAGACCTTTGCTTACTTTATATAAAGGCCAGTACCATATTTATCACGCCATTAGACTAAGTTAGCAGCGTCAAGTGTTATATAAACCTTTATTACCAGAGGAGAACAGGATATGGTTGGAGAAATAGCGATGGAATTGGTCATTAAGGTAAATGTACTTGCCGTGTCCTCACTTCACAGAGAGTAGTTAACATTTATACTTGAGATATGATGCATTTAAATAAAAATCCTCATTGTTCTGGTGATACTTTTACTTACTTTTACTAATAGTACTACTCAGCCTTCATCAAAGCCCCTTTGTTTCTGGGTCGCATCAATTTGCGTCGTTTTTATGTCATTTTAATTTAAAAGTTTATATTTTTATATATTTTTTGAAACATTTCGCTTTGAGACAGTTCATTTTTGAAGGTGTCATTATTTCACTACTTGGATTCACTACTTACTCGTCTCCATGGTGATGTTATTGCTTTGACGTGAATATTCCACAGTATGGTGTCATCTCATTATAGAGACGAGCGTGCGGTTCCACCCGATTAATTTATAGGTCAGATCTGTGGAAAATCAAACCTTATTCACAGTAAGAATGCATGTATTTGAATGCCTTTTAGCAAACAAAACACCTGTAGTGAAATAAACGCAAGATAGATAGTGACACACTGCGGAACATTTCACATACTGGAACATGGCTGTAATAGAAATCCAAATGAATGAACAAAATTGTACGCATGACTATGTTTGCACGGTGTTAAACTACCCAAATCTGTACTAAAACCCAGCCTTGTTCAACTTTTAGTAACGTCTCAGCTATGGACAGTGCATTAGTGTAATTTTTTATTGATTTACCACACCACAGCAAAGAAGCAGATAACGGCCATTTATCTGGGTCTGCCAAAACACTCATTTTCTTTGCATGGGTGGGTAATGAAATGTCAAGGCAAAACGTTTCATTTTTCTCAAGCATTTTTTCATGAGGCTAGAAATGTAATTAAATAGACTAAGACCTCTGAGCTATGGAAAAAAAAAAAAACAGATTACTATAGAGCGACAGGAAAAGCCTAATGTTTCATCCACCTCTTGTTGTGCCGCAGGGCTTGCTTCGAGGAGCTGCAGCACGACTACATCATTTATTGGGTTCTTCTGGACTACACCTCAGACCTCATCTACCTTGCTGACATGTTCTTCAGGACCAGAACAGGTTAGACAATCAATAACGCAAAGGGACTGTACGTAGTCGGCTCTCTTATCGTTTTTGCCAGGTTGCCAGTGCCTCAACGTGCAGATAAAGAACACATCCACGTTCTTGTTCTGCTTGGGACACGGATAGTTCAGGTCTCATGTGAAAGCTCAGAACCTCCAGAACTCCCTAGCACCAGCACTGATTCATGTTTGGCTGCAAGTGCTCGGGTTTAGACCAGAGAGAGTCCTTTTACGTTTAAACCAGGCATGTCCAAACTGTGGCCCGGGGGCTAAATGTGGCCCTCAGACCAATTTTTCTTTTTCAAGCTTCCAAGTGAATTGGCCCATGTTACTTTAAACAGTCCTTTTTACTGTACATTTCTGAAAATCTACTTTAACAAGCCCATCTCAGATATTTAATGTGTCCCGTTGAGGATGTAAGTGTGAATAAAGGTCTAGTGGTTCATTCTAACAAGCAGATTTGAAGTATTCACTGTATTCGCAACCAGTCTATAGCGCTAAATCGGCCCTTAGCTTTGTCTGTGTTTTTATATGTTGCTCTTAATGAGAAAAGTTTGGGGACCCCTGGTTTAAACCAACTCGATTTCAGCTTCAAAACTGGCAATCCAAATGAGAGTCTTGTGTGAGACTATATCCACTTTCTGATTGGATCACTCTCTTGAGAAGCAAAACACCAAATTATAACATAAATACATGATAATTCAGCTAGTTCATTCAAAATCTTGCACACAGTTTCCTAACATGACGCGACATTTATGGCAAATTTCAGCTCATCCACTGATTAGTACATTTGCATAATCAGACCGATTATGAGTCTAATCAACGTGTAGGACGTGTCATTGTGTAACTGCGGTGATGGACCCTCTCTATGGTGAATGCAGGTTTTCTTGAGCAAGGCCTCCTGGTGAAAGACAAGCAACTCCTTAAGGATCGTTACATCTCCAGTTTTCAGTTCCGCCTGGACGTGGTCTCCATGCTGCCCACCGACGTCCTGTACCTGTACTTCGGAATAGACTACCCCGAAATCCGCATCAACAAACTGCTACGAATAGGTCGCATGATGGAGTTCTTCACCAAGACGGAAACGAAGACCAACTACCCAAACATCTTCCGCATTTCTAACCTCATCATGTACATCCTGATTATTATCCACTGGAACGCCTGCCTCTACTTCTCCTTCTCCAAGTCCATAGGGTTTGGGGCGGACGACTGGGTGTATCCCGCTTTGGATAATCCTGAGGAGCCAGAGTTTGGTCAGCCGATGAGGAAGTACGCGTTTAGTCTGTACTGGTCCACGTTGACTCTTACAACTATCGGTGAAACGCCGCCACCAGCCCTGGACTCCGAGTTCCTGTTTCACGTGGTGGACTTCCTGGTTGGTGTCCTCATCTTTGCCACGATAGTAGGAAACATTGCCACAATGATCTCCAACATGAATGCAGCACAGGCCCAGTTTCAGTCCAGGATAGACAACATCAAGCACTACATGCAGGTACGATTCAAACTCTACACGCAGGTATGTTTGTCAAACTCCTGCTTCAGTGGAACTTTGTGAATTTATGAACCTAATTAGAAGAAATCTTGATGCCTGTATTCAGAGGTTAGGGTTAGGTTAAGTCTAAATATAAGTTAGTTCTGTCTGATCTTTCAAAATAACTACACAGGGGATAAAGTATTTCATCTTGCGAACAATATGTAAGATGTAAAATGCTGCACTATGTAAGTTTTCTGGAGGAGTTTAAACCACAAGCTTGTACATGCTACTGTTTTTCCAATAACATTTGAGTGTTTGTCCACTGATCTGAATGTTGGTGGTTCAAATCCCGCTGTGCTGCTGTCATATTCATTGTGTCCTTGAGTAAGACACTTAATGCCCCTCGGCCCCAGTGTCTGTGTGTGAATGTGTGTGTGCATGTGTGTGAATAGCTGAGTGATTCCTTGATGTAAAGTGCTTTAGTGCCTTGAAGGGGTAAAAGAAATATAGAAAAATGTCATAATTTACAGTTAATTTTATGTGTTCCCATGGAGACAAGCAGGTGGGGTCTCCAGGTCATGTCAGAGGTCAAATCTGTGGAGGTGCAAGCCCACTCACATTGACAATGAATCATGTTTTTTGTCATGTGTTTTAAACCATACATCATGTGTAATTTAACAAATGCAAAGTAGAAATGCTATCCTGTGGTACATTCCAGTCGAAGCAATAACATCTCCATGGACACAAGCACGTATCGGACCCTTCACCAGAAAAGTTACATAGTGCATCTTTAAAGGGCCTGTATTACACTATTTTTGAATCTATGTTATAATGTTGTTTCCTCATCACAAACAGACCAGGAGTTATTTAGGCTGAGTTCTTTTCACAAACAGAAAACACTCTGTTCCACCTTGTGATGTCAGCATGTGGTGACACAGGAAGTGCTCCACTGTGTTTTTAAACTCCACACACCTTCACTAGAATCATTTGGATAATTTCAGCCCTGGAATTGACCATCTCTGCTGAACTAACGGTTGTAGGTGTTAACTTGAAAACTGCCACTTCATGACATCACAAGGTGGGACAGAGCATTTTGAGCTTTGGAGATGTAGACAGACTAATAATGCAGGATTATTCAAACATGTGTGAATGAAAACACACAACTCCAAGTACGTTTTTGATGAGGTAACAACATTATAACGTAGTGTAAAGCTCACAAGAGTCAATTTTGCATAATAAAGTGAAAAAAAGCTAAAATAGTTTGTTTTGTGCCTTTCTTTCAGGCTCGAAAGGTCAGCAAAGAACTGGAGCAGCGTGTCATAAAATGGTTTGACTACTTGTGGAACAACGGTAAAGCCCAGGACGAACGAGAAGTTCTGAGGTACCTCCCGGACAAACTCAGAGCCGAGATCGCCATCCAAGTTCACATGGACACTCTGAAAAAAGTCCGAATATTTGCTGACTGTGAGGCGGGTTTACTGATCGAGCTGGTACTTAAACTGCGCCCCCAGGTGTTCAGCCCGGGCGACTACATCTGCAAAAAGGGCGACATCGGACGCGAGATGTACATTATAAAAGATGGTAAACTGGCTGTCGTGGCTGATGATGGCGTGACACAGTTTGTCGTGTTGGGAAGTGGCAGCTACTTCGGCGAAATCAGTATCCTCAATATTAAAGGGAGCAAAGCCGGGAATCGACGAACCGCGAATATACGGAGCATCGGGTATTCCGATCTTTTCTGCTTATCCAAAGATGACCTTATGGAGTCTTTGACAGAGTACCCGGACGCCAAGGCTATGCTGGAGGAAAAGGGGCGACAGATTCTCCTGAAGGACGGTCTGATTGATTTGGACCCTGCAAATATCAAGCCCGAAGTTAAAGAGCTCGAGGAGAAAGTTAACAAACTGTACGGCACCATGGAACTGATGCAGACCAAGATCAAAAAGATACTGGTGAACTACGAGTCCACCGAGACAGCTCTAAAGCATCAGCTCTCCGACTTGGAACGAATGACAGGAGAGCCAGCGGAGGATGACGAGGAGGAAGAGGAGGGCAAAAGGGTCGAGGAGATGAAGGTAGAGGAGGCAAAGGACGCCGAGGAGACAGGGAAGGAAGCTAAAACGGAAGATGAAAAGTAAACTGTGACTTCTCAGACGAAATACCACAAAACAAATGTTGAAAATAAATATAGTTTGTCTTGTACATAAGACTGTGGCAAAATGTGTAGCATCAGGTTTAGGTTTAGGTTCGGAAATAACTTTAAAAATGTTATTCAAATATGAGTTGGACTTAATCATGGCTGCAGAGTGTATATATTGTATACTTAGGGACATTGACAAAAATACGCTGATCTCTGGATGGGAAATAAGTACTGTGCATGAAATGTGTAATATTAATAAACATGTGGATAAGGTGTAGCTGCTGTGTGGTTTAACCTATGTCTGCTTCCATTTATAGGCAGTGTGCATGCAGCCTGTGGTTGTTTATGAACCTGGAAATACTCAAGATGAAAGCATAAAGCTCATCTTAGGGGTTACAGAGGTGGAGTCGTTTTTCCAAGTACAGCAAAATAGCTGATACCACAATTAAAAAGGTATAATTACTAAGAAATACGCCTATAGAGAAGTGTTGTAAGTATCATGTTTGAAGAGCTGACCAGTGATGTGAGGTTTGTGAAAGAGTTGGCTCTTTTGAACGATTCCTTAACGTGAATCGTTGGAATCAAATGAGATTTTTTCACATTTTTATACATTTTTACACTGATTAACGCTGACACAAGTGAGAGCTATGCACAAAAACCGATTTGACCTCATAATAATAGTTATTTTTTAATTATTATTATTGTAGGTTTTAATTAGATTTCTATCATTTCGAAGAGTAAACACACTCCCACTCTCACACTCCCTTTCAACCGTTTTAAACACACCTGAGCCTTGGTCGTGTCTCTCTGTGATTAGTTTGTAGATAAAATTAGTTCTCACGTGGCTTCTGTCATATGAATAAATAGAAAAAGAGCCAGTGCTTGAACGGTTCTTTGAAATTAACGGATCCAAAAAATTTGGATACCCTAAAAGAGCCGAAAGTCTCATCTCTTATAGTAACAGTATCAGTTGGAATTCTAGTAGAAGTAGGTCAAGAATATTTTCCACTTAGTTACACATTTGATACAAGGTGTTTTTACTTTATTTATTTATTTATTTATTTATTTATTTATTTATTTGTATGTTAGTTTGATTGTTTATTTATGCTTTTTTATTTGCTTTTTTTGTTTAAAAGTGACAGAAAAGAGAGCACTGGCACATTTAAAATTGCAAAGTCCCTATATCATAAAGCACAATAGAAAATATATCTTTAGTATTCACAGGCTTGGTTTAGTTTGAGCCACAGTTTCACTTTGGTTCTTCTTTAGTCTTTTGATTTTGAAGTAATACTAATCCCTCTGTATGCGCAAAGATCCTATATTACACAAAACTGACTATTATGAGCTTTAAATCCTGTTCTAATGCTGTTGCTTTTGTGTTTTGCTTCATTCACACATGTTTGAGTAACAATTTATTATTAGTCTGTCTACATCACCGAACCTCAAAATGCTCTGTTCCACCTTGTGATGTCATGAAGTCATGAAGTGATAGTTTTCAAGTTGACAGCTCCTTTTTACCTTTAGTTCAGTAGAGACTGTCAACTCCAGGGCAGAAATGATCCAAATCATTCTAGTGAAGGTGTGTGGAGTTTAAAAACACAGTGGAGCACTTTCTGTATTACCACATGATGACATCACAAGGTGGAAAAGAGTGTTTTCTGTTTGCGAGAGGAACTCAGTCTAAATATGCAGGTAAAAATCCATTCACTTTAAATAATTCCTCAGTCATTTTTGATAAAACCTGATATTTTATCCACCAACTAGGAGGCAGTTGCAGTTCAGGGTATTGGCCACTGGGGGATAGTAAAACTCTAGTATTTTCAAACTGATCATTTCACAGCTGGTGGGAAGGTTATGAATGAAGAGCTTTTACAGTAAAAGATACAAAAAGCCAGTTAGAGGTGTAAATGGGGTACAAATTACTATTCATTTTTGTTAACTTCTATTTACTAGGAACCAAATCTATCAGACAAAAGCAACCCCAAAACATTTTGTGATGCCACATTTTCAAGTATCTCCTTTGACTCTTAAGGGCGCAAGCAACCTCTCACTATCACTTCCATTTCCACCTTAAATTGCACTAAAAAACAGTGGCTGGCAAATGGCTGTGTTGGAACAAAAATAGACTATTACACAGAGGTAATCCTGGAGAGAGATTGGCCTATTTTGCACAAGTAGCCATGGAGAGCAAATGTCTGCACAGAAAGGCTTCAGGAGGAATGACATTGTGTTTTATATTTGAATGGAAAATCTGCTTCTTTCGGCATTGAGACTAATATTTAAAGAAGCCACCTGATGGGATTAGCGGGCTAATAAGTGCTTGTGTGCACCCATGGGATCACTGATCATTTACTGTGTGGTGCCGGGAGAATGGAAAGTCGTATTCGCTGGGCCAAACCAGAGCAGGAATAACACCACAGAGAGGACACTGCAGGATAAGTTTTTTATCATGTCTCGCGCTGTTAATGAAAACTGGATCCTTGTGAGCTTTAAGACAGTTGTTACTATCAAAAACATACCTGGAGTTGTGTTTTGTTTCATTCGCACGTTTCAGTAATCCTGTTTTATGAGTCTGTCTGCATCTCCAAAGCTCAAAATCCAAATGTAGGTCCACTTTGTGATGTCATAAAGTGGCAGTTTTCAAGTTAGCATCTACTTTTTACCTTTAGTTTGTAGAGATTGGCAATTCCAGGGATAAAATTATCAAAATGATTCTAGTGAAGGTGTGTGGAGTTTAAAAACACAGTGGAGCACTTCCTGTATTACCACATGATGACATCACAAGGTGGAACAGAGTGTTTTCAGTTTCAGGGAAAAACTCTAAAGCCTAAATCTGCAAGGTTTGTGTGTTAAACATGTGCGAATGAAACAAAACACAACTCCTGGTACGTTTTTGAAAGCTTAAACAGTATACGTAAGAATATACTTGAGTTTTATGATCATGGAGTTTGAAGCACTAATCTTAAATCTTATCTTGCCTCTAGTGACGTGTGCATACACATTTGCATACATTTCCATATTTGCATAATGTTCTTTCCAATTCATTTCCCTCAGCTGTGAAAAATGTTCTAATTTCTAATCTTTTAATACGGATAAAAAGCATTTATTAGGAGCAATTTGTTTAGAAAAGCATTTGACCAACAAGAATACGAGCAGTGCAAATATGGAGCTTTTATGCAAATTTATTTACCACAGTCACATCCAAAACACTCTCCGAACAATCCAAACGTGAGCACATTTTGTCACAGGCCAGTATTTGGACCTGCCCTCACGTTTTTGTTTCCCAATGGGGTTAAAACGAGAGTTGAATTGAGAATTGAGCTCACATTATAATGAATAGATGCAAATTACCATGCACTGGGAGTCAGAAAAAGACAAAAACAAAAGAAAAATTGCCAATTAAAAATTTGTTAATACTTGGCTGAACAGTTGTAAGTCTGTGATAAACATAGCTAACCTGCTAGCCACCACGTTCCAAATAGGAAGCGTTCATGTGCGCACTTCCGGCTCCATCTACTCTGGCTCCAATTCACTTTCTATTGAAAAACTGTGGTCCCTCTTTCTGTAACTTCTGCAATCAGACTCGTCATTTTGGTCTTAAAATGTTCATATTAACCCGTTCTAAATGATCCTGTTGTTTTGATTTCGCTATTGTGTCCATGATTTACGAAATGAACATTAATAACAGACAAATCAGCCGCCTTCTTTCCCTGAGGTCGCTCCCACTAGCGTTAACAAAAGGTTTGATTGACGGCGCTGCTAAGTGCACACTCCCTGCTAAACCAGAGGTGCGGACGGGAAAACGTGTTACCTTCAACAGTCTGGCTCCGGGTTAACTCTTTGGTTGTTAAAATACTCGTGGTCAGAATTCCTAATATGAAACTTGGCTCCAAATCAGCCGTTATAACTGCTCTAGCCTCTAGCTCTAGCTTCATTTGACTGGAGCTGAACGCTGTGGGTGACGTCGTACTCACTTAATACACTTCTTTATACAGTCTGTGATAAATAAATACCGTTGAAACTGAAACACAGCAGTATTAGACATATGGTAGTACAAAGAACAGGGAAAAGTGATGGAGCGCATGTCATTTAGAGCACGGAGATTGTTTGCTATAAGGCTGATTTCCCAAAGGATGTGTTTCTCTGAGGGATTCTTTGCCCGAGGAGTCGAACGGTATCGAACAAAACCTCTCCCGTTTTGTAGAGGAATTGGTCCCCCGTACAGCGCACTTAATATACCATTACCTTTCCCCAAGACAGTTCTGAATCTACAGACCAATGCAAAACCATAGGATAATAATATGCAGGATTAGGCAACTCGTACGTTTCACCCAAGATTAAATAAGAGATTGAATAGACATAAATAAAATGGGCAACCGTGAGTATCCCATTAATGTGAAATAATGCGGAATCCTTAACAGCCTCTGCTCCGTGAAGCCCCAAAGGCAGAAGGGGCTCAACACCTCATTAATAAGAAAAGCAGTTTAGTTCATTCAGTCAATTCTCAGTGTAGTGTAGTGCGGCGTAGGGAAACGGAGGAGCCTGGGTCTGGAGTAATTCAAGTAGACTTCAGCGGCACATGAGAATATGCTCTGAGGAAGTCCTATTAGCCTGCTGCCATGAAAGTAACAGGAAATTAATACAGTAATGTAAATTAGTAGATGTTTTTGTAGAATGGGAATGTTTCTTATTCAAAATCCAACAATGAATATGCTTATGTAGTACTGTCATAACTGTATTTATTACTCTAACATCAGGAGCGTAGCTGATAAGTGTTCAGAGCTACAACTTGATGCCATTGTAACCAGCCCAACACCACCAGTCTCAGAGAGAAGACGTGTTCACACTCAAATCCTTAAAGCAGGAAAGTACCAATACGTCAATCGCGATGTGCCGCACGATGGCAAAAGTAGTACGAGTAGATCGCAGGACATTCCCCCCAAAAATAGACACCAAATGCCACAAAATTAAAGTTATCATCGAGTTAGCTCCAATTGATTTCTATCTAATCTTAAGAAAGGGGATGAAATGAGTGGTGGAGCTGGACCAAGTAAAAATGGGAGGGGGATGGGAGGACTTTTTTTCTCACAATGTCGTAATCGAAGTGCGTTTGCCTCATCTGCCCGTGTACCGTTGCTATTCTGAAGAAGGGAAACGTGAAGCGGGATTTTCGGACTGTTCACAAAAGCTACGACACTAACTTACTCACAGAGGAATTGCGTTACCTCCCTGACTACATTATTCAGCTCCACTTATTCATGCGAGTCAGCCTTTTCCTACATGAAGATGATTAAGTCCAAATGCAGTTCCACCTCGACTGATGATCATTTTGGAGCATGCTTGAGGCTGGCTATCTGCAACTATTCTCCAGACTTTGGATCCCTGGCTGATTCCACTTAGTGCCAGTCTTCAGAGTGAGGTCATGACAAAAATGTAAGTTTCATTGTTCGGGATAGGGAAGTAAAACAAGTGTGCTGTATAGGCTCCCTTCCCAACCAAGAGTCACATGGGTCTGACTTGTGCGCATCGTTTTTATTTAGAAATATAAAACATATACGTGCATTAAAGGAAATACCACCTCCAGGCACTTCAGTTTCAACACCACATCAACCCAGGCCAAACACGATAGGTGAAATATTCTTGCTATCTCGACCAAAAAACGTGTGCGCTGTGCAAACATCTGACCTGCAGGCGCAACTGAGACGGAAATTCTCTTGAAATACCACTTCATCCATAATCAATGTGTGTTTGTAACCCAATATCTGGCATGAGCTGAGTTTTGTTTGAGGTTATAGTCTTACAAGCAAGAACAGTCTTTTTTGCAAATGATTTATTTTGAATGTCAGAGCGTGTGTTGCTTACAAAGTAGTGCATTTTCTTATTCTCATTGAAAGCGTCGTTAAGGGCCTGATTTGAGACCCTGCTGGAGGAGGAGGGGGCATGGACGGGCCTGATGTTTTGAGTGACAGGTGAGTGTGAGTAAAGGCCAGGTGAGAGGAGGGGGGCAGGTTTTACATCTGTCATTTACTGATAAAAATAAATCAAATACACAAACAGTGACTTTAATGGTCCTTTGAATTGACAGAACACTTCCTTGGACAGATAAAAACAACAGCTGCTCAAATGTAGAGATAAGAAACGGAGTAAATCTGCGTGGATGACCGGGATTAAGTAGAACCTAAAATAAATAAATGGGTACATCACAGGACCACTGGGGACCGCACGCCCGTCTACAGTCGCAGCCTTACACATCGAGCGCTCCCTGGACCCATAAGAGGAAGGCTTAGATCAGATCCAGAGGTTATCCGACACCATCCGAATCAATTTGAAGCGCTCTCACCTCTGCATCTACTGCAACCCCAAACCTGGAAGTAGAAGAGGTCAGAAGGCACGTAAAAGGTCGGCCGTGTGGTGGGACAGACACATTCATGCTACACTTTCACTGCGATGTGGCGTTTGTGAATGAGTCGGCTCCTTAATGTGAACTGTTGGAATCAGATCTCATTTTTTAAAAGAATCAAAGCTTTTTCTTTCTAGTTTTGATGCATTTTTACACTGATTAACACTGAACCAACACAAGAATCAGCACAGAAACAGAGCAGGCGACACGAGTGAGAGCTTCGTGCGCAAAAAAACATATTTGGCATCATAATAACAGTTAGTTTTTAAATGGTTATTATTATACTCAAACGTTTTATTTTGATTATGCATCATTTCAGCGGGTAAGCACACTCCCGCTCTCACTTTGATCCGTTTTAAACACATCTGAGTCTCGCACTGGCTTCTATCATATAAATAAATAGTAAAACCGCCAGTCTTTTCAATGGTTCTTTGAAAGGAACAAATCCAAAAGTTTCAGATCTCATAAAAGAGCTGAACATCCCGTCACTATTTCCCACCAAACTCAGTCTCAGTGATATGGCTCAATTTGTCAGAAAGGACATTTTCCAAACCAGCGTGTGCTTAAATTGCTGTGACCTCCAACAGAAAAAAATTGTTTGTGGTAAATAGTTTTTAATGTAAAAACCGAGCCCCCATGACGTGTGATTCGAGTCTATTGAACTTACATTTGTGCCGCTCATTACACAGGGGCTAATATACTTTTGATTTGACTGTGTCGTCTGAGGTGAGCTGAAACTACATCACATTATTTTCTGTTTCTAAGTTAGATGTTATGACTTTCGTGACCACAATACATTTTGAGCACTTAATTGCAACGTTTATGGTGAGACGCTGCAAGATCTCATGATTGTCTATGTCTAAAAACAACAATATAACTGAAATGGGGAGAAAAAAAAAGTTTGGTTGCTTTGCTTCCCAAAAATGAAGTACATTTCAAGGACGTGCAAAACTGGATACACCATTGCCACTAATGCACTTTAATAATCTGGCGACAAACATTTACACTCACACCGGCTCCTGTTTTAATGTGCTTTGTGTGGTTTAAATGGACCGATGGAGTTATTTGTTTTATTTGTTGTTGTCTGTATTGTAACAGGGAGATCATAAAGACTCTGATACTCTCACTGTGCTCTCCCTTAAGAGATAAAGATACATGAGGAAGTGTAAAAATCTCAAAAATGTTACATATTTGGGAGTTATACATCTGAGAAACTGATAGAGCCATTTTTTTTTTCAATTTGAGATGTACAGAGGGATTTTGGTATATCTTATTTAGCATTTGAGTGGATCTACAGAAAAGTGGTGTAAAAGTAAAAAAAAAATCAAAAAAAAAATCACTTCTTCAGGCTTAGAATTAAATACACTACCTGACCAAAAAACAGGTCACACACTCTAATATTTGGTTGTTCCCCCTTTAGCTTTGATTACGGCACATTCACTGTGACATTGTTTCAATTTCGCTTCTACAAGATTTATTTCCATCCAGTGTTGCATTAATTTTTTACCCAGATCCTGCATTTATGATGTTAGAGTCTGACGCTGCACAAAGTCTTCTCCAGCACATCCCAAAGATTCTCAATGGGGTTAAGGTCTGGACTCTGTGGTGGACAATCCATGTGTGAAAATGATGTCTCATGCTTCTGAACCACTCTTTCACTATTTGAGCCCGATGAATCCTGGCATTGACAACTTGAAATATGCCCGTGCCATCAGGGAAGAAAAAATCCAACCTGGTCATTCAGTATATTCAGGTGTCAACTGACCTCATTCTTTGAGCACAGACTGTTGCTGAACCTAGACCTGACCAACTGCAGCAACACCAACATATTTGCTTAGTTAAATCCAGGTGGTGGCCAGGCAGTGTATGAACAAATCCTTGCAAAAAATAAAGTTTAATCCAGGATGGATGTGTGTGTACATGCATTAAAGGCAGATCTTTATATCCCAGTAGAAATCTATGGATGCAAAATGATTAAAGGTCCTATATTACACAAAATTAACTCTTGTGAGCTTTAAGACATATTATAGTGCTGTTACCTCCTCAAAAACAGACCTGGTGTTGTGTTTTGTTTCATTCACACATGTTTAAGTAACCCTTTATTATAAGTCTGTACATCTCCAAACCTCAAAATGCTCTGTTCCACCTTGTCACTAAGTGGTAGTTCTTAACAGCTCCTTTCACCTTTTGTTCAGTAGAGATTGGCATTTTCAGGCCTGAAATTGTCCAAATGATTCCAGTGAAGGTGTATGGAGTTTAAAAACACAATGGAGCACTTCCTGTATTACCACATGACATCACAAGGGGGAGTGTTTTCATTTTGAGAGAAGAATGCACCTTAAATATGCAGGATTTCTGGATTTCTGACCATTTTGCTGTTTCCAGGTTAGTGTTTCCAAATTTACACACAGAGAGAGTAAAAAGACCAAAAATAAATAAATAAATAAACAGTCCATAAGAAACTGCGAGCTTCACGCTGATGTAATTGGTGGTGATCAGCCTGATTTAAAAATAGATAAAAGCTTCTAATGAAGTGGCTTTGATTTCACCGCCACAATCATACCTGACTATTGGGCCTCCCACCACTGCTGGGTGTGCTGCTGGGTTTGGCTTAGGTGGGAGGTCAGAGGTCACCGTATGCGCTGCTATTACCCATCATGCCCTCTGATTACTCTTAATTGATCCGCATACGATTGGTGCTGTTTGGTCCGATCATGTCGTCCTCGTCAATGAAAAAGAAGAAGACTCAGGGTGACAGTGAAAACTCATGCGTGATGCTCCCGGAAGGAACAACACGTCTCTGCGCTAATGTCTGGAATGGAGTCTAATTAGGAAATAATTGAGGTGCACTGCTCTTTCATTAGGAAATAAATTGGTGGCTGTAGTCAAACTGGTCAGAGCGAGATGCTGATGTCACAGCGGCGGTATGTGGACTGTATGTGTTTGTGTACGCTATGGGCAAGAAACACGCAACTGTTTGCTTTTGAGGTTGACTTTTAAAACCCAGTGGTGGAAGAAGTACTGAAGTAAAAGTACAGACACTGGAGCAAAAAAAATAAACTCAAGTAAAAGTAAAAGTATCACATGAAAACATCTACTTAAGTAAAAGTAGCTATTTAAAATGTACTTAAAGAGTAAAAAGTAAAAGTATTTCATGCAGGTTTTGTCATGTAGTGATTTTGATACAGATTTGTGCTGAATTTTGTTCAACCGGGCAATTTTTTTTTTTCCAGTTTTTATGTATTTGCATATTTTTGTTTACTCAAACTACGAACATGTTAAAAAATAAATTCCTCAGACTTTTCAGCAGGCCTCAAACAATCCTAAAAAATACTTGTACTTTTCAGTCCAGTTAAAAAATGTAGTGAAGTAGAAAGTACAGACACTGCTCTCAAATGTAGTAAAGTAAAAGTAAAAAGTATCCACTGTAAAATGTACTTAAGTACTGATATCTATAATGTGTGCTTTAATACAGCACTTTATTACTTTTACTTTATGTTTCACCAATGCTAAAACCATTAAAGGACAGATTTTTACATGTATTTGAACAAAATGTGTCTTGCTCCAGTACAGATATGTTGTATAAGTAGCACTTAAAGTCAAAATTAAGTCAGTCAGAAGTAAGAGAAGTAAGAATTAGGATGTGCGCAGTTAGCATGCCAGTTGCTGTTAGCATTAAAACTCTGCTATAGCCTCTGAAAGTTGTGAAAAGCTCTTAAAAACTCATTGTCATGAATGATTATGATGATCTGACTTAGACATAAGGTAAGAGAGGAAAAACTTTTGACCAGTGTAAAATATTTTAAATGAACTGGCTCTGGTTTTCATTTTTTAAGACAGTAAACATCAACACCTTTAACACAAGGGAACAAGACTAAACTAGGACTAAATCAGGACTAAACCAAAACCAGGACTAAACCAGGAATTAACATGGAATAAACAAGGACCAAACCAGGAATAAACCCGGACAAAACTAGGACTAAGCCAGGACTAAACCAGACAGAAACATTGGCGTGCAACCAACAAATAAAGACATTTCATATGCACATGGGATGTAGCATTCAGCTCGTAAATATCCATAGTTGTCTGTGACCTTTTGATGTGATGTGTCACTGTATAATGTGCCTCTTATTACAGTGTTGGATCATCCTCACACAGGGGAATCCCAGTGTACTCAGCTGGAATCGAGAGCTGCTGTTGAATTGTCTCCTTCCTCTCACTGTCGTATTCCTACTACCAACTGGCATCTAGCCCATCTTCATCTCCTCTTACCCTCTGTCTTCTATGTCATGCATTTTCTGCTCACTTTTCTGACTTCTCATTGGTGTGATACTTCGTGATACTGGACAATCGTACTCCTCCACCTGCAGCTGCCACACCTTAAAGTACGAGTCTATTGATTCTGCTTTTCCACACTTTTCCAGTGAATGCTCCAGTCTGTGCTTTCTTTGTGCTAGTTCTTCTGGTTAAGCGGGAATCCTCTTCATGTTAATAGAGGATTTGAGAAATGTTTTGCAGCTAAAATATGCTCCATACACCTCCACTAGAATCATTTCTGCTCTGGAATTGCCAATTTCTACTGAACAAAAGGCAAAACATAGATGCTAACTTAAAACCTGCCACTTCACGACATCACAAGGTAGAACAGAGCATTTTGAGCTTTGGCGATATAAACAGACTAATAATAAACGGTTACTCAAGCATGTGTGAATGAAACAGCACACAACTCAGAGCATGTCTTTGAGCAGATAACAACATTATAACATGGCTTAAAGCTCAATTTTCCACAATAAAGGACCTTTAATGTGGACATCTGTACATTTGCCCACAAAGTAACACTAAAATGATCACAAAAACACATCAACAACCTCATTACTTTGCATTATGTTCAAAATAAATGCCATAATTCAATTACACCAGTCAGCTCTGTGTCAGGCCCATAACAAAAGCAGACAGCGCCTCATTAGACAGCGGCTTCAAAGATGTGAGGAAACACAGAGGTCAGGACTGGACTGAGAGGAAATATGCTTCACATGCAAATCACAGCATTTTACACCCCCCCTCCAACTATTGTCTGTCGCAGTGCTGCTGATGGGTGTCCAGGATGACCATATGGTGTCTGTTCGAGAAGCCCACTCTTACCCCAGTGGAAGAAATAACACGCGAAGTAAGTGACGTAAAATCAATCTATTTTATTCACAAGTGACAATATTAAAGGGCCCGTATTACACTATTTCCTGATCTATGTTATAATGTTGTTTCTTCATCAAAAACATACCAGAGTTTTGTTTTGTTTCATTCATGTTTAACACATAAACACATGAGGTCTTCGCTCAAACAGAAAACACTCTGTTCCACCTTGTGATGTCATGTGGTAATACAGGAAGTGCTCCACTGTGTTTCTAAATTCCCTGTGCCTTCACTAGAATCATTTGGATGATTTCAGCCCTGGAATTGCCCATCTCTATTCAACTAAAAGTAAAAAGTAGATGTTAACTTGTAAACTACTGCTTGATGACATCACAAAGTGAAACAGGGCATTTTGGGGTTACTCAAACATGTGTGAATGAAACAAAACACAACTAAAGGTATGTTTTTGAGTAGATAACAGCATTATAACATGGTTTAAAGCACACAAGAGTCAATTTTGCGTAATATAGGACCTGTAAATGTGTCTGTTTTTTTATTTGTTACGTAATTATATATTTGTTTTTCATGTGTGCGACGTCTCAGTCACACTCTGAGGTTGTAAATTCATTCAGGGGGCGGACTGACAAAGACGTGACCGCTCTACTCCAAAAACACAACCCGCAACAACCACAAGAGCAGAAGAACAACACAGGAGAAAGACCAACTCTAACCTTCTAATTCATATCATATCATCAGATTTTTGTCTGCACTTACAGCAAACAGATATTCACTTTGTATTCTTCACACCCCGTTTGTTGATTAGACACAAGATACAATCAGTGACGGTGCCATGGATGCACCTGCAGGTCAGAGACGCGCGATGAAGGCACCGTTTTCGCTGTGAATGTGGTAAAAAAAACAGTTCTTAGGGGCAAAATGGGAGAAAAATGTGTTCTGCATTAAAAAGGACTTTATCATTGGAGAACCAGGGATGCTCTGTTAGCATGCTAGTTATTGTTAGCTTTAACGTGACACTCTGGTCTGAGAGTTGTGGCAAGTCATTGCTGTAAATAATCAACAAAAAAAAACCCCAAAAAACCTCATACTATTGATATATTGACACTGATTGAGGGAGCAAATGGGTGGAAACAGGTATATTCAAAAAAATTAAGACTAGAACCAATAAAAAACATCAGTGTGTTTCTGTTCGAGGGGTTAGTGTGTGGAACAACCTCGATGATAAATTAAAAAGCTCCTACACAATAGAAGCATTTAAAAAGAGGTATAAAACATGACTTTTTGAAAATGACAGGACTCAGGAGTGATTCATGTGAACTGTCGTGGTTTGTAGTTTTTTCTTTTGTTACATATTTAGTCATATGTTGTAGAACTGATGCTGCTTTTCTTTGAATTCTTGTGTGTTATTAAAATGGGTGAGGCATTATAAGTTTTTTTTTATTATTTTTTTTACTTCAGTCTAAACCCTTTCGGTCATGATAGAAATGTTATGTACAACCTTATACAAGTTGAATAATGTTTGATTTGAATGTAATGACCAAATAAATAAATAAATATCTATCTAAATAATATTGATTCTTATACCAAGAAATGTCCCCCAAAATACAGTTTTTGTTTACTTTTTAGTTTATCTACACATATATGTTTGGATCAGTTCAAGCTGGGGTGGAGCGGAGTTTCAATACATTTTCTAATTGGATTTGATGTAAGATTGAAACAAAAATCACTGGTGTGGCTGATCACTCACATCCAGGAGTGACAGGAGTGACATTCACCGTAATTCTGAAGTTGTCGTGGACGCCATTGACATCAGGGTTGTATCATTTTACGTGGGGCTGCAGATCTTCACAGCAAATCTGTTCTATACAAACCCCAAAGATGTTTCAGTGTTGACTTGTCCATCATTTTACACAGATCCTCCACCGAAATGAATAGGCTTCCCGCTTAACCAGAAGAACCACCACAAAGAATGCACAGTTTGGAGCATTTACAGGAAAAGTGTGGAAAAGCAGAATAAGGTCAATAGACTCGTACTTAAAAAAAAAAAAAAAAAAAAAAAAAAAAGAGAGAGAGAGAAAGAAAAAAAAAAATTTTTGAGTCTGTTCTCTGACAGTGTATTCTCATAACGGAGCTGTAGGAGGAGCTCTATTTTGGAAAATGTCTTAAATCTGCTTTAATTTAATTCACCAACGATCCAATCTATTCTTAATCTTAAACGCTGACTGACCACAGTGCAACAGGAGAGCTGCACAAGTAATTGTAAAAAAAAATCTAAATCACAATATGAAAAAACACGAGATACAAAAAGGTGCAATTACTTAAGCTTTATAATAAAATGTCCACTCCTCTATCTTTTTACAGTTAAAAAAGAAACAAAAAAAACAAAACAAAACAAAAAAAAACACAGAAATATGGTGACACAGTGTTTCTAGATGGAGAATATTTAAGAGTGAATTATTAAGAGCATTACTGATAAAAATATGAAATCTTTTATTACTTTTCATTTAATGCCACTGTCTTTGTTATAAAACATCTTTTGTCATGTTTTAGTCATGTTTTGTCTGTAATCCAGATTACAATTTTGTTTATCAAAATACAACCTATTTACAACAGATTATTTAATAGATCACTTGTCACAATTATTCCGTTTCATCATTGTAGCAGCAGATTTATGTAGAAAATAACCAAAGATCTTTATAGTTTAACTACAAACATGTTGAACTTTAAACATCATGACCCCCTCAAAAAAGAGATAATGCATCTCAAGGGACTGTATTTAATAAAATATTATCATGAAAAAGTCAGTTCTAAAGTGTTTGCTGTATATATGTATGTAAAAGGCTGATGTTACATTACTACAGGAAACTCACTTGTCCCGTGGTGAACACAAAGCACTGAGACTGAGCTGGACAAGTCTGTTACTCAAGTCATAACCAAAATAAATGGGAGTTGCTTTTCTAATTCATAAAAATACATCCTTTTCACTCAAATCAAAACAGAACCACCCAGAGCGCAGATATGTCTTAATGGAACAATTCTAGACAGTGGAATTACTATTTTAAATATTTATGCACCAAATGAAGATAGGTCACACTTCATGACAGAAATGCTAATGTTGTACAGTCAATATGATAACAAATTTGAATTTATTATTGGGGATTTCAACTGAACTCCTAGAGGAGTTCAAGTATCTCGGGGTCTTGTTCACGAGTGAGGGAAGGATGGAGCGTGAGATTGACAGGCGGATCGGTGCAGCGTCTGCAGTGATGCGGTCGCTGTATCGGTCCGTTGTGGTGAAGAAGGAGCTGAGCCGGAAGGCAAAGCTCTCGATTTACCGGTCAATCTACGTTCCTACCCTCACCTATGGTCATGAGCTCTGGGTAATGACCGAAAGGACAAGGTCGCGGATACAAGCGGCTGAAATGGGCTTCCTCCGCAGAGTGGCCGGGCGCACCCTTAGGGATAGGGTGAGGAGCTCGGTCACACGGGAGGAGCTCGGAGTAGAGCCGCTGCTCCTACACGTTGAGAGGAGCCAGCTGAGGTGGCTCGGGCATCTGCTCAGGATGCCTCCTGGACGCCTCCCTAGGGAGGTGTTCTGGGCATGTCCCACCGGGAGGAGGCCCCGGGGAAGACCCAGGACACGCTGGAGGGACTATGTCTCTCGGCTGGCCTGGGAACGCCTTGGGGTCCCACCGGAGGAGCTGGAGGACGTGTCTGGGGTGAGGGAAGTCTGGCAGCCCCTGCTTAGACTGATGCCCCCACCCAGCCCCAGATAAGCGGAAAAAAATGGATAGATGGATGGATTTCAACTGCTGTATGAAGGATAACTTGGATAGAAGGCTTTTGTGAGAGCTCTGAAATGCTTCTATAATGTCTTTATAATTTCTATGTTAATGTATCACTCTCAGAGCCACAACTCTGAGAAAAAAATAAATAATTCAGAGTAAGTTCATCGTGCTTTGTGAAATACGGCCAATGACATTAAGATGTATTTCAGTTGTGTTAGTTATTTCTTTTAAATTGTACTTGACTAAATATATACTAAATATTAAATAATAAAATAATATTTTATTATTTTTCATCGCTCACAATAAGCTTCTCACTCACATGTTAAACACAAACCCCCCTCACGGCTCACACACACAGCTCACAGTCCTGTGTAAAGACACCGCCCTGATGCAGACTCTGTGCAGAGGGTCAGAGTCTCTGCAGAACCTCATGGATTTCATAAGTAACACACTATAGTTGTTTATACAAAGCGTAAAGGTAAAAAAAACAAACAGTATTATCTTCATTTTAGATCTCAGAAAGTTTTTGTGGCACCCAGTGTTTTTTTGTTTTTTTCGTGGAAACCAGGACTTTGGGGGTCAAAGGTCGCCGACCCCTGGTATAATAAAACAGAGATATAATATTATATAAACTATAGCATTAATAATAATTAATTATAATGAAAACTACTATAACAGAAGTTCATAATGAAAGTAGAGAGCATAAATAATGTCTGATCTGGAGCGTGGCTCAAATAGTAAAAGTGACGACTGTGCTGTGGAGAGGGGCTGATGGTGACCAATAGACAGCTATTAAAAAGATGGAAACATATTATTATTATTATTATTTATTATTATTATTATTATTATTATTATTATTAGTAGTAGTAGTAGTAGTAGTAGTAGTAGTAGTATCTATTTCTGTTTATTTTACTGTTATTTTTCATATTGTATATTGTTTGTACTTGTATACACATGTTTATGTCTACTTGTTTACACTTGAGTGTGTTTATATACTTTATTTGGAAGCTGTGCCTGATCAGTGTGTGTGTTGGGGTGTGTGGGTGTGTGTGTGTGGGTGTGTGGGGGTGTGTGTGTGGGGGTGTGTGTGGGGGTGGGGGTGGGGGTGGGTGTGTGGGGGTGTGTGTGTGGGGGTGTGCGTGTGTGCGTGTGTGAGGATGTTTGAATGTATAGGAATGTGTTAATCTTAATGTATTTGTGTATGTAACAGTTATGCTCTGTTCCTGCGCTCGCCGGGTGCCACCTGTAGGGGGAGGTGGGGGGAGGGGAGGTGTTGGTGTGATATATTAAAATGTAAGCTACCATATGTAATTAAACCAATTATTAATAATGATTGGCCCAAAACAGAACAAAAACATGAATAGATTTCTGTGTAAATTAAACAAAAACTCAAACACTGTAAAGAACTTTTTTTTACTATGCTTTATTGTTCATGTGCAGAACAGTGCGGGGGGTGGACAGAGGGTTTAGATAGGCAGGAGCCTCCTGTACCACTTCCTCCTTTTCCTCTCCAGATCCTGCTCCAGTGCTCTGCTCATCTCCTCCATCAGGGAGCGCTGTTCCTCTGTGCTCTTCAGCTTCTGCTCTAACGCTTGGCATCTTTCAAGCTGCAGGGAGCGCTCTACCTTTGCACTACTCAGCTCCTGGTCTAACGCACTGGATCGCTCTTCCAGCAGGGAGCGCTCTACCTTTGCACTCCTCAGCTCCCGGTCTAACGCAGTGGATCGCTCTTCCAGCAGGGAGCGCTCTACTTGTGACTTCTTCAGCACTTCCTTCAGCTCCTCATAGGTCTTCAAAATGGCGTCCTTCTCCTCCTCCTTCTTTTGGACCTGTGACTCTTTGTTTTGAATCTGTTGGAGCATCTGGATCTTCTGCTCAGCGTCCTCTTTTTGCTTTACCTCCAGTTTATTAGAGAACTGAACCAGAGCAGACATGTCTCTTTTAAGGTTGGACAGAGCACGCTCCAGTCGAGTGTTCTGCTCCATCAGCTTTGCATTCTCCAAAGATTTTTCTTGCAGTTTGGATTTTAGATCAGCAGTGTCCTTGTGGAAACTTTGCTTTTCGATGTTCCATTCTTTGGATTTTTGGCTGGAGTCTTCTCGAATTTGCTTCAACGTGGCTTTAATTTCAGCGACCTGTTTCTCCAGTACCTCAATATTGCCGTTTTTGGTCTGAAGCTGGTGTTTCAGCTCATCTGACTGATGTCTAATTGCTCCTCTCTCCTCCTTCACTTGAGCCAGTTCAGTTTGGAGTTCTTGGATTGTTTTGTTTTGTTTTGCTCTGCTCGTATCCAGCAGGGAGCGCTGTTCCTTCGTGCTCTTCAGCTCCTGCTCTAACGCTTGGCATCGTTGAAGCTGCAGGGAGCGCTGTTTTTCTGCACTCCTCAGCTTCCGATTTAATGCACTGGATCGCTCTTCCAACAGGGAGCGCTCTACTTGTGACTTTTTCAGCACTTCCTTCAGCTCCTCATAGGTCTTCAAAATGGCGTCCTTCTCCTCCTCCTTCTTTTGGACCTGTGACTCTTTGTTTTGAATCTGTTGGAGCATCTGGATCTTCTGCTCAGCGTCCTCTTTTTGCTTTACCTCCAGTTTATTAGAGAACTGAACCAGAGCAGACATGTCTCTTTTAAGGTTGGACAGAGCACGCTCCAGTCGAGTGTTCTGCTCCATCAGCTTTGCATTCTCCAAAGATTTTTCTTGCAGTTTGGATTTTAGATCAGCAGTGTCCTTGCGGAAACTTTGCTTTTCGATGTTCCATTCTTTGGATTTTTGGCTGGAGTCTTCTCGAATTTGCTTCAACGTGGCTTTAATTTCAGCGACCTGTTTCTCCAGTACTTCAATATTGCCGTTTTTGGTCTGAAGCTGGTGTTTCAGCTCACCTGACTGATGTCTAATTGCTCCTCTCTCCTCCTTCACTTGAGCCAGTTCAGTTTGGAGTTCTTGGATTGTTTTGTTTGTTCTCTCCATTTGAGTGTTCTTCAGGACCATTAACTTGTCTTTCTTGTGCTTTTTCACAAGCTGACTTATTTCTCCATCTTTGAACTGAATCGCACGTTTCAGTTCCTCAGACTCTCTCAGTAAAAGTCTATTCTCCTCTTTGACCTTGTCCAGCTCAGTCTGGAGTTCTTGGGCTGCTCTGTCCTTTCTCTCCATCTGAGTGTTATGAGTGAGAATAATCATTTCTAGCTTTAACTTCTCCTCCTGGTGCTGATCATGGTCTTGTTCTCGAAGAATCCTCAGGTCCTCGAGCTCTTGGAGCAGATGTTTCTCTCTTGCATCTAAAGTTTGAGCAACTTTAGAGGCCATTTCGAATTGAGACATGACTAAGGCCATGCCCCTCTCCTCTTCCTCCTTAGACCTCTCATGGTTTAGAGGCCCTAACTGCTCTCTCTCCAACTCCTCAACAGTTAGAAAGGCGTGACCCGCCTTTTCAGAAGGTCCAGAGGTGTGGTCTGCACCGGTGGATGCTATCACCGGCTTCTCGAGCTGCTCCAACTCCTCAAAAGATGGAGAAGGACCCTCCTCAAGAAGGTCTGCATTGGTGGATGTTATCCCCAACTCCTCCATCAAGTTAAATTCCTCACTGTAGAGGAGTTCGTCGTCTTCGGGAGTAAAGTCGCTCCAGTCTTTGGTCATGTTTGCTGCTCTGAGTTCGGTCGCTGCGTGCTCGTTCGAGTGCTAAATTGAAGTGATGCTGGGTTTGTGCTACACTTACAGACTTCTGCATAGAATCTGTCGATGTCATCACAAAGCCACGTGTCGCCAGGCGATGTCACGTGTTGCCAGGCGATGTCACGTGTCGCCAGGCGATGTCACGTGTTGCCAGGTGATGTCACGTGTCGCCAGGTGATTTCACATTCCACATTTGAGCATGAGTGTGTTGCTATACTTACATATAAATGCCAATATATCACTGATTTATTAATATAATTGTTTATTATAGCAGAACTAAGTAACATATTTACCTCATTAAACATTTTTATAAATCCTTGTGATGGTTAAATATGTATTTTTGGGGTATTTGAAGCGTCTGTTGTCTCCACCTGCTTTTGTCAGAAAACCAGCCCTGAAATATGGCTGGCACAACCCAAAGAGAGTTCTCCTGTGAATACCTGTTGTTTTTTTAAATTTAAATATTTAGCAATATGTTTCTTTAAAACAAAAAAACAAAAAAGAGAAAGAGAAAAACCCAAACATTTTTGAGTCTGTTCTCTGACAGTGTATTCTCATAACGGAGCTGTAGGGGGAACTCTATTGTGGAAAATGTCTTAAATCTGCTTTAATATAATTCACCAAAGATCCAATCTATTCTTAATCTTAAACGCTGGCTGTCCACAGTGCAACAGGAGAGCTGCACAAGTAATAGTTATCAAATCAAAATCACAATATGAAAAAACACGAGATTCAAAAAGGTGCAATTACTTAAGCTTTTTTTTTTACAGTTTTAAATAAAAACAAAACAAAAAAAAACAACACAGAAATATGGTGACACAGTGTTTCTAGATGGAGAATATTTAAGAGTGAATTATTAAGAGCATTACTGATAAAAATATGAAATCTTTTATTCATTTTCATTTAATGCCACTGTCTTTGTTATAAAACATCTTTTGTCATGCATTGAAAATATTCACAGTAAGACATATTGAGCTTTAAAAGTACACAATTTTTAGTGGTCACTATTATGATCGATGGGTTTAAATGGGTTAATAAAAAAAATTAAAAATCCCAAATTGTCAATATCAGTCAGTTTTAAGAAATAGTTTGTATAAGTGTATGAGACAAAGTGAAGGCGCAGACAAAATAAAGTGGAGTGATTATAAATGTATTAACGATTATTAGAGACCCTTAAGATGATGTGCACCAAAAAGCATTGCGCTGGGTTAAATTTAAATAACTTTACTACTCTGTAATTTGAGAGAATTTTGAACGTCATCTTCTGCCCAAAATGCATCTTTTACAATGCATCATGTGACAATTTTCTCTAAAGTTTAGAGAAACTTTAGAGTTTTAAAATTTAGAGTCTGTAATCCAGTGTTTGGTTTTGTTTTGTTTTTCTTGAAAACCAGGTCTTTGGGGGTTAATGGTCGCGGACCCCTTGTATAATAATTATAATATAATATATTATATATAATATATTATTATTATATATAATATAATAATAATATAATTATAATGAAAACTACTATAACAGAAGTTCATAATGAAAGTAGAGAGCATAAATAATGTCTGATCTGGAGCGTGGCTCAAATAGTAAAAGTGACGACTGTGCTGTGGAGAGGGGCTGATGGTGAATATATTATTTAATTATTATCTATTTCTGTTTATTTTACAATATTTTTCATGTTTTATATTGGTTTGTACTTGTATACACATGTTTATGTCTACTTGTTTACACTTGAGTGTGTTTATATACTTTATTTGGGAGCTGTGCCTGATCTGTGTGAGTGTGTGTAGGTGTGTGTGTGTGTGTGTGTGTGTGTGAGTGGGGGTGTGTGTGTGTGTGTGTGTGTGTGTGTGTGTGTGTGTGTGTAAAATGTAAGCTACCATATGTAATTAAACCAATTATTAATAATGATTGGCCCAAAACAGAACAAAAACATGAATAGATTTCTGTGTAAATTAAACAAAAACTCAAACACTGTAAAGAACTTTTTTTTGCTATGCTTTATTGTTCATGTGCAGAACAGTGCGGGCACAGTTAGAAAGGCGTCTTTTCAGAAGGTCCAAAGGTACCTCATTAAACGTTTTTATAAATCCATGTGTTAGTTAAATATGTATTTTTGTGGTGTTTGAAGCATCTGTCATCTCCATCTGCTTTTGTATGTGCAGAAAACCAGCCCTGAAATATGGCTGACACAACCCAAAGAGAGTTCTCCTGTGAAAACCTGTTTTTTTTATCTAACTATTTAGCAATATGTTTCTTTTTATGTGATCAAACTGCCTTATTTAAAGGTGTGGCAGCTGCAGGTGGACGAGTACCATTGTCAAGTATCACACCAATGAGAAGTGAGAAACGTGAGCAGAAAATGCAGGACATAGAAGACAGAGGATAAGAGGAGATGAAGATGGGCTAGATGCCAGTTGGTAGTGGGAATACGACAGTAAGAGGAAGGAGTCAATTCAACAGCAGCTCACGATTCCAGCTGAGTACACTGGGATTCCCCTGTGTGAGGATGATCCAACACTGTAATAAGAGGCACATTATACAGTTTAGAGAAACTTTAGAGTTTTAAAATTTAGAGTCTGTAATCCAGTGTTTGGTTTTGTTTTGTTTTTCTTGAAAACCAGGTCTTTGGGGGTTAAAGGTTGCGGACCCCTTGTATAATAATAATAATATAATATATTATATATAATATATTATTATTATATATAATATAATAATAATATAATTATAATGAAAACTACTATAACAGAAGTTCATAATGAAAGTAGAGAGCATAAATAATGTCTGATCTGGAGCGTGGCTCAAATAGTAAAAGTGACGACTGTGCTGTGGAGAGGGGCTGATGGTGAATATATTATTTAATTATTATCTATTTCTGTTTATTTTACAATATTTTTCATGTTTTATATTGGTTTGTACTTGTATACACATGTTTATGTCTACTTGTTTACACTTGAGTGTGTTTATATACTTTATTTGGGAGCTGTGCCTGATCTGTGTGAGTGTGTGTATGTGTGTGTGTGTGTGTGTGTGTGTGTGTGTGTGTGGGGGTGTGTGTGGGTGTGTGTGTGTGTGTGTGTGTGTGTGTGTAAAATGTAAGCTACCATATGTAATTAAACCAATTATTAATAATGATTGGCCCAAAACAGAACAAAAACATGAATAGATTTCTGTGTAAATTAAACAAAAACTCAAACACTGTAAAGAACTTTTTTTTGCTATGCTTTATTGTTCATGTGCAGAACAGTGCGGGCACAGTTAGAAAGGCGTCTTTTCAGAAGGTCCAAAGGTACCTCATTAAACGTTTTTATAAATCCATGTGTTAGTTAAATATGTATTTTTGTGGTGTTTGAAGCATCTGTCATCTCCATCTGCTTTTGTATGTGCAGAAAACCAGCCCTGAAATATGGCTGACACAACCCAAAGAGAGTTCTCCTGTGAAAACCTGTTTTTTTTATCTAACTATTTAGCAATATGTTTCTTTTTATGTGATCAAACTGCCTTATTTAAAGGTGTGGCAGCTGCAGGTGGACGAGTACCATTGTCAAGTATCACACCAATGAGAAGTGAGAAACGTGAGCAGAAAATGCAGGACATAGAAGACAGAGGATAAGAGGAGATGAAGATGGGCTAGATGCCAGTTGGTAGTGGGAATACGACAGTAAGAGGAAGGAGTCAATTCAACAGCAGCTCACGATTCCAGCTGAGTACACTGGGATTCCCCTGTGTGAGGATGATCCAACACTGTAATAAGAGGCACATTATACAGTGACACATCACATCAAAAGGTCACTCAAAACGAGTGGGGGGAAATCATGGAGATGTGACTGGGATACAAAATAAAGGGCTAAAACTGTCAGTACTGTTTACTTTTTAAACATTTTATTTCATGCATTATTTAAACCCTGATATTGTTCCTCTTAAACCAACCCAGTTCAACTGAAAAAAAGAAACAAAAAATCTAAATAAACTGATAAAACAAATCACACCTGAGTATAAGCCTGAGGCTGCACACTGGACATGGAGCTGTAGCCTCCAACAGCTCCATGACGTTATAGTTAATTTCTTCTGTTATATTTGTTTTTCTCTTGTGTGGACATCAACCTTTGCTGACTTATTGTTCATATCGTTTCAATATCCTGTCTCACGCTGCATTCACAGTACTGCCAAGGCGAGATCATTTCAAACGACATGAAGGCACTAGTCTACATTGGACACAGCATGGGCCATCTGTTATTTATTCAAGTTTAAACAGCAGCCACACGTATCAATCAATCCCTCGCTCCATTTGTGCCACTCCGTGCGTCACTGAGTGCTCAGTGCGCGCTGCTCCAAACTGCTGCTGGAGTCTGTGCGCTCTCCAGCACATTCAACAGGCGCCCGAGGACACTCCAAGCTCCTGTGCTTGTTATTACCGAGGAGTGAGCAGAGCAGGTCAGTGGGATAACGGGGATTCAGAGGAGAGCTTCTCTTTGTGGATGACTTCACATTACGCGCTATGAAAGCCTGGAGACAGACTACTGCCTGCGCAAGAGACTTTATCTAGAAACATCTTTAAGGTCGGCTGTTTCCCAAGAAAGGACGAAGAGAATGGAGGTTTTACAAAATGAATCAAACGCCGCGATGAACTACACCAACAAGTTCGCGCAGCCCCCGTGGCGCGTGGCGCTCTGGTCCATCGCCTACAGCTTCATCCTGGCCGTGGCGGTGTTTGGAAACCTCATCGTCATCTGGATAATCCTGGCGCACAAACGCATGAGGACGGTCACCAATTATTTCCTCCTGAACCTGGCTTTTTCTGACGCGTCAATGGCCGCGTTCAACACCCTCATAAACTTTATCTACGCCTCGCACGGGGTGTGGTACTTTGGGGAAGCATACTGTAAATTCCATAACTTTTTCCCCGTGACATCTGTGTTTGCGAGCATCTACTCCATGACGGCCATCGCAGTGGACAGGTGGGTGTTTTATATCAACTTTTGAGACTACATTAAGATTCTTTTCTCCTTCGTGTATGTGTGGAGGCTGCGCTGAAATGTTTAATTAAATCATTTATCATCCAAGTTCCAGCCCTGTACTCTGTCTCTGGTTTGATCAAAGAGACTAGAGGCTGGTGTGAGGCTGTAGTAAATGAACAATGCTCCTGTGATTCAGGGGCTTTCATCTCAAACGCTTCATGCATGCTTTTCTGGACATGTTCTTATCATTCTGCTTAGGCATGCTGCTTCCACCTGAGGCCATGGGAAATCCTTTGTTTGGAAAAAGTCCCCGTGTTTGATGTGCTGCTCAAATGATGCACTAGATGATGGATCTTTTTTGTCTCTGTGTAACAGGTGGCTCTGCTTGACCATTGAGATGTAAGCTGCCAAGCCCCTTTTTAGATTTGCTTTAGTTTTCTTGTCATCTTAAAGCAAAAAACATGCACACACAAAACTTAAAGGTCTACATTCCATTTTATGACGCAGACTGTACATCTCAATGAAATACTGGCCGCCATAATGTTCCTCTCCAACAATTGAGACAGAAAAATCAATTCCATCTAGTATAAGTCCGTGAGAGTAGCATTTATGTTGAAATAACTGTACATTTTGTGGCAGTATTACCATCTTCCCAGGCCTGCTACAAAAATACTAATGGTGATTTTGCTATTTTTGCTTATTTTTCTTTCCACCAGTGTGTAATGTAATGTTTATGCACACACACTATTCACATTATTTGGTTAACACTGTTTCTAAACAGGACTAAATGACTTCATTATAGCTGTGTTAAAGACCTGCTGGTTCATCTAATAGGATAATGTTTGGTGACATGTAGAGTCATATATTTCAGCCCTTTTTTTACTTTGTGGGAAGGTGGGGCACTGTTTTTTACTGATGCAGTTTGGAGTTTGTAGAAAACATATCTTTCATGGGGGGTGCAGTGCTCTCCACATGCTTCATTCACAAATAACTTAGTCTTAAAACATATTTCTATTAACTATTCTGCATGTTTCACATATCTGTGACCTTTATTGGCCTTGCAGCCTTGTGCAAAACACAAGACTCCATCTTTGGCAAATAGCAGCAATAATCCAGTCTGCTTAATACAAAAATCCCTGAGGATTTCTCATTTGCAGCAGTGTGGCTATTTCCACACAGACACCGTCACACACCTCCTGCTACATCAGTCACCTCAGAAAAGTCTCTGTTTTCACACTTTTTGTTGCCTCATTATGTTTCTCTCACATTCATTCTATTATTTTACTTTTTTTCTTGGTGTATTTAAAAAGAAAGAAAGAAAGAAAGAAAAATGTGGTAAGAAAGAAAAAAATCATCTGGGTCTTTGCACATTTCTGTTATTAGCTTAATCAAAAATCCAGTTGTGGTTTTTTGTTTTTTTTTTTTTATCCACATTTACTAAACACACAGTTGTGGATTATATTATTATGTTGTTCCTGTGTATCCCAGTGTGTGTGAGCCTCAGGCTTTAGAGAAAAAGAACTGAAAACAGCAACTTAGCCATGGTGCCCCTTCAGAGACTTCCACCCCCTCAAAAATAAAGCATGGCAGAGGTGCTGCACTGAGAGGGCTGCACTGAGAGGGCTGCACTGAGAGGTGCTGCACTGAGGGGAGCTGCACTGAGGGGAGCTGCACTGAGGGGAGCTGCACTGAGAGGTGCTGCACTGAGAGGGGCTGCACTGAGAGGGGCTGCACTGAGAGGGGCTGCACTGAGAGGAGCTGCACTGAGAGGGGCTGCACTGAGAGGGGCTGCACTGAGAGGGGCTGCACTGAGAGGGGCTGCACTGAGGGGAGCTGCACTGAGAGGAGCTGCACTGAGAGGGGCTGCACTGAGAGGGGCTGCACTGATCTGTCCGCTTTATGTAATTTGCAGTCTCTTTCTGATGCTCTGATCATTGGTCCGTTGTTATCATGTTCCACTGAGGGGATTACAGCAGCTCATGATGAAAGCCAGTTGTCTCTCTCTCCCCATCCCTCCCTCTTCCTCTCTCATTCTTTCTCCACATCTCTATCTGTCCCTTTCTCTCTATCTTCACAAGGCTATTGGGTTGAGGTGTGCACCACTTCCTCAGTCCAAACTTGTTTTGACTCTTTTTCCAATTGTATTTTCATGTTTGCTGCATATGTCAGAGTGATTGTGTTAATGCTGGTGCCCAGAGAAAGAGAGCAGCATCGTGCCCCTGCACCGCGCCCCTGCACCGCGCCCCTGCACCGCGCCCCTGCACCGCGCCCCTGCACCGCGCCCCTGCACCGCGTCCCTGCACCGCGCCCCTGCACCGCGCCAGTATAACTCATGGTCACTTTCTTCTAACCCCAGAATGAGTCTCTGCTCTGATGTTTTGAAATGGCACGGGGCAGGAGTTGGCCCCGTCTGTGATGTTGTATATGAGCAGTGCCTTTAGTGCAGTCCAGTGTGTTTCTACGAGGCAGGACGCTGTTGGAGAGGGAAATGCAAAGGCGACTATAGGGTTAACAAAGGAGCAGACCTGACAACATTGTCCTCTGTCCAGCCAAGTACATAAGACACACAGTCTGAGGAGCATTAGTTGTGGCTAATTGGGCCTTTTAGTATTTGAATTTAATTTGGCTGTGATCAGAAGAGAGGATTAGTGCCTCAAACATTAGTAAAGAGCCTTAGCATCTATTATGGAAAATTGCAAACTTGAGTATAGGACTGGATCACATGGACAAAAAATAAACTCTACATATTTCTTGCAGACACTGGATGATTTTTATTTGTATTTGTATCGATTTGAATCAAAGTCACAGCAGGGACTGTTAGACAATAACACATTTTCATTTTTATCAAACCCTTTCATTTAAGAAATTTTAAATTGCCTTCAGTTACATTTGTATAGACTTAAAATCAAATTTTAAGAGTTAAAATTAGAATGAGATTGTTTTTTACAATGTCTATTGTGTAACTGCACAGTATCCCTGCTTTTTAAGTAAGAATGGTCTGAAGTAAACTTATTTCAGAACATTCCTCGATTTCACAATTTTACAGATTTTCAAATCTCGATGATTAAAAACATGAATTAATCAAATCAATTTGATTGATTGCTCAGCCCTACTTCCTCTACCATATGCTACAGTGGCCCTGAAGGACAAACCACACACAAAACATATTTTTAAAAACCACACACATTTTCCAAAATATACACCCAATTTCCAAAACAAACACATGGTGACCTTATTCCTCCGTCTCTGTCTCTCTCTCTCTTTCTCTCTTTCTCTCTTTCTCCCTCTCTTCACAGACTGATTATTGTGATTGACTTTGTTTCTGTTCAGCTCTTTGCTCAAACACAGATTTTTTCTCCGCCCGCTCCACAATGAGCGAGTGACAGGTGGATTTAATCATCCTCAGTGTATAAATATACATCTTACATTTGAATGTCTTCCATTCTTCCTGAAAATACGACTATTCCATCAAGCAACAAATGGTGTGAATGTGATCTAACTTAACCACTTTAGAGTCAGTGTGTCTGGAGGCAAAAAGCTCTTCTTCTTATTATAACAATGTCTCTCATGTTGGACGTGTTGTTGCACTGCTCTATGCTGTAATTATGTTCCTTCATATGGTCTACTTGTCATTTAGCACACATGGGGTATGTTTTATGTAGCCCACCATGTAGAAGCACTGTAGCACTGTTACACAACAGTACACTTTAGTGCATGTAGCACATCGCATTGCCTCTGGTGAGAGTGAGGACAGCAGTGTGCACAAGCATGTCCTACTCCAGCCAATCAAAACACAGGATCAGCCACTTGGAAAAAATGCAAAACATTCAAAATGAATTTAACTTTAACTTCATCTTCTGAAAGCAAACTACAATGAGAATAGTAATGTTGTCCTTATAGATGCACTCTCAGGGTGTTTCTTTTTCAACAGGTTGAATGAATACATGCATCTATACAAATGCATTGTACAGCACATTCAGAAGTGAAAATATTGTAAATGCTACAGCTTCTGAATGTTATATCTTCAGTATAATGCTAAAAATACTTACATACCATATTCTGCCACTAATATTTTGACTATCTCCTGCTTGCACAAACACTCATTACCTTCTCAATGAGTGTGTTTACATGAGCTGGAGTGCCCAGGTTATGAGCCTTATCCTGGTGAAGACAGTGTTCAGGCGTTACATGCGCTCAGAGAAACCAGTGTACATGCACAATGTACATACATGAGTATCCTGGATCCTGGACTGGTAACTATGGTAACTATGACACATATACGACAAGGAGTTAAACATGTTAACTTTACTAATGTAAGGCTAGTTAACATGTTTTCAACAACAAAAGACAAAGAAAAGATACAAGATATATATTCAATGAAGATTATGAGGCACAATCACAGCTTCAGAAAAAGGCGTTAAGAACAAAAAATACAACAGTCCCAAAATGTCTGTTCAGAGTAACATAAACAGCCACAGAATGAATATGTTGTTAAAAAGTGACTCTTGCACAGCAGACTGCTATATGATGTTAGAACAAAACTTTTTTAAAAGTCCTAGTAGACTTTGAGTCATTTTGGGAAAGTTGCTGCTCCTACTACAGGCCTATTTGTTACTTTAGTTCACACACTCAGTACAGTAGCAGTGCTAAGAAATCAGGATACTGTATTTATATGGACACACACAAAACCAGGACACAAAAACCTGATCATAACCGGGATACTCCAGCCTATGTAAACACACTCATTGGTGAATCTCCAAACAGCTGTATGTGTGCTGGCCCCTTCAACTCTCCTCTCTTGAATCTGTTATGCTTAAACACAAGATGATGGAGAGTGTTTAGACGCTGCATGGATTTCACAGACACAGTTTAGTCTGCATAGTTATGACATTTCCATGTGTCTAAACAATTGTACGCACTACTGTTGCCACAACACAAATTATCTCTCCACTCAGTTTTGATATTAAGTAAAACGTTCAATACTTAATGCTAGTTCATACCATGGTTATATAATACAAAATCATTTTTATACAATACGTAATTTCCAAAAAAGTAATGGTTTAACTGAAACAAGTCAGTCCATTGCGTCAGTGGATCCTTCTAGTGTAAGATGAGGTACTTCTCTTCAACAAGTGAATATCATTAAAACACCAAGATCAGCCTCTTCCTGTCGTGATAAAGGACTTTTATTGTTGTTATCAGTGTGCCTCAGACATTTTATTTAAGCCCTGTAGAATAGGCTCTGTGCTCAGCAGCACCTGGTAACGTCACTGTTAGCGTCACTACTTCCTCTCCAGTTGGATCTCTATGAGGGTGTTTCTGAGTCACACTAAAATGAATAAATATTTAAAGATAAGGCAGTGGAGAGTGACTCCAGGGTTCATGTCATAATTCTGCTCTTTAGAAAAAGTCAAACTTTGTCCTTTTTATGTGCTTATTTCCAGTATCACTACTCTCTGGTTTTGATGCTACAGTCTTAGTTTTGATCAGTGCCTAGGACAAAAAATGTATCACAAAAATGTAAATCACATCAAATGCATCTCATTATGAATTTCATGAACATAATGAAGTCTGTTCTAAACCATGTGCTTTTAGTACATTTAGGGTAAAGTACTACTGTACTTATTTTACTATAGTAAAATAACATGGAGGAGGAGGAGTTTTGATCCATCTGGAGAGTTACCAGTGAAAATTGGGGCTGTGCAGTAGGTCCCTCTTGAGCTGCATGTTGAGTGTTATATCTGGTCATGTAGTACACTCAAGCTCTTGCATGAAAAGCAATGGAGACAAAATACATGGATTGACTAATGAAGGACAGAGGAGAGAACATTAGTAATCATGTTTAAAGTTTGTGAGCTAGTTTCCCCAAGCAAGGTCATTCAGAATGAAAAGGTCACATTATGAACTTTCTCGACTGCTATTAAATAATCATCAAAAATAGGGCATAATCTGCTGAAAAGGATTTTTACTATTCTAGTTTTATAAGGTTCAGCATCCAAACCTAGGCTAGTGTTTCATTCACACCTCTTTGAGTTAACTTTGAGTTAATTTGTTTGTGCACACTGCTGCTCTTGATTTGTGTGGCTGGTCCAGAAAGATTTATCTCTGTGTTTTTTTACACAGGAGGTATCAGTTGTGTCACCAAACTGACTGTGCAGTCAGATTTGTTTATTTGAGTGACAGGTGAAATGGAGCTAGGGCTGGCCGATTTTGCCTGAAAATAAAATTGTTAATTTTTTTCCCCCAAAATTAGATTTTCCATTTAATGTTAAATTTTTCCCTGTCCCTGCAAAAAAAAAACAAAAAAACAAAACATATTACAGAACATGGTCAGAACTGTAAAAATGTGTTCAGTGATCATATTTAACCCAATGGCCATGGGGGAAATCTTTTATGAATGAGATGAAACTATTGCATTAAACATGCAGCCCCAACATTTCATTTGACGCCCTGTGCAAGATTTTACTCCCTGTGCTACACTCTGCTCCCCGTGTGCTACACTCTGCTCCCCGTGTGCTACACTCTGCTCCCCGTGTGCTACACTCTGCTGATAACATAAATTTTCTTCCAAACAAATCAATTTGAACTTTAAATTTGATTCATTGATTTCATTGATTTTATGCCCAGTCCTAGCTGTAGCTCATTGGTCACCCTAGTATCTCTCTCATCAGTTTTATTGTTTTGCTCATTGAAATCTGAAATGTTTTTTCATCCCTTGTAGAGTTTTTTTCTTTTTCCTCATAAGCAGCCATATTTGTTTTTATCCTGCCTGTAAATCACGGCCATCTGAACTCTGGTGTTTGTAAAGTATTGAAAGCCTGTGTTCTGGATCCAGGCAAATGATGGAAGTAACTTAAAAAAACCCAACAACTTTCAGGATATGATTTAAAGTGCATTCATGCCAGGAGCCTGACTGTCTGTGGACCTTCACAAAGCTTCTTACTCTGTTTGTTTCTTATCAACAAATTAAAAAATGATAAGCCCTTAATGAAAGAATTCACAGGGGTAATTATGTTTTCATGTACTTAAATAGCAATTATATCCTTGACACCATAGCAAATATGGGCATTTTAAAGTAAGGTAAACAAAACAGGATCCAGACTGACAGCTCTGTGCTTTGGGAACATGGGAGATGAATGGAAATGTTCTGTATAAAATCTGGCTGAACCTAATCAATTTCACTATTGTTGATTTTAGACGTGTGTGTGTGCGTGTGTGTATGTATATGTGTGTGTGCGTATGTACGTATATGCGTTCTGTTGTATGCGTCTGATGGATAGTACACGCCTCAGCCACACTGGTGATTGAGTCTGAAACGAACCATTCAGAGTCTCCCATTTGTAGGACTGATGAGGCTGAGGGTAAATGCCACACAATTATTGCAGAACAGAGACACATCAGCGGAGAGACATATTCAATGGGGAGGCGGCGCAGACAGTTTCAGAATATGATGAATAGCGGGTTAAGCATTTGTGTTGAGTTGGCAAGAGCAATTTTTGGCTTTTCTTTGGGTCTTGAATGAGGTCTGATCCTGTTACTGGTGAGCGTTCTGCCATTGTGAGCTTCAGAAGACACTCGATTGTGGTGATGCTGAATAAATTACACAGATGTAAAAATTGTATGGGAAATGATACATATTTATAACATTTTGTTGTGGTTTTCTAGATGCATAAATATTCATAAACTCCCCAGATACTTTGCTACAGTTGCCCTAGGGTGGACTGATGAAAGTGTGGCTGCCAATCTGTGCAGAATCTCTAACTATCAATCACCGTCACACTACACCCACACAATGACACACGCAATGACACACACAATGACACAGAAACAATGAAACCTCGTCTTAGACCATCGGTGTCCGTCGGTGGTCAGACGCCAGGATTATGTCCGGTTAGACTTAGACAGGAGACCATAGTGCCATAGTGGGACAGTGGTTCTTTTGCATTTTGCCGTGGTTCAGTGGTGTGTGCATGATTTGTGGTGGTCAGAGGGGCTGATGGCACATATTGGCAGCCTCACTTCTGTCAGTCTACCCCAAGGCAGGTGTCGCTCCTGTACAGTTTACCACAGTATAGAACGGAGCATCTGGAAACGCTCTATATAAAATAAATGCAGTATTATTTCAGTGCAGTACCATTCTGCTGTATCAGCTGCTGCAAACCTCTTCCTCCATCATTACTGCAGCAGCATTTCCATATCCTCCTCTTTCCTGACAAAATTAATATTCATCCAGCTAAAGTTTATCTCAATGCATCTCATTTGCTTGTCTATTAATCCTTCTACCACTTTTCCTTGTGGTTTTAGTTGTTTTTCAATGAGCATCTCTGCAGTCTTCTTCAACACTGTGCAGCTGCATTCTTCAGAAGCTGCCTGCATGAAAAATTGGAACTTCGTTATCTTTATAAGCTATGCTACTATTGATTTTGCAGATTCTCTTACTAAACTTTCCATTACTGCAGTGCACGCCTTCCAACCTGAACCATTCTCTGTGGGGCACTAAAAAAATCCAATAAACCTTTTGGAGGAATTCAATTGGAAACGGCGCAGTAAAAGTGCAGTAAAACTAAAAGCGTCTATTCCTGGATTTATCATCTTTATATTTTCTCTCTATCATTGTTAAAAGTTTCAAGTAAGTACTCCAAGTTGTGTAAACAAGACATGGAAAGACTTGCCCACCACTCACACGCACTCAGAATGATGGATCTTAGTGAAATGCGCTGGCAGGTTTGACGTTCACTTGCATGAGGAGAGTGGGGAGCTGTCCGTGGGAGGTTATCCATCTGGTTATAGGAGATCAATGGGATTCAATACGAGGGCTTGTCGAGCCTTATGTTTAATATTATTGCTTCAGACCACAGGCATGAACGGCCGTAGCCTTAAACAAGCGCTCTGACATGCCTGATAAAGGCGGGTGCAAACAGCATACTAATGACAGAATCGACCCCTTTCACACCTTTACTCAATGTACAGAACCGAGAAATATCTATAAAAAATCATTTATACCTTTAAATGATCTCTTTGTGCTATTCCTAAGCCTAGGTAAAATAAATGAAGATTGCACTAACAGTAACATTTCTGGTGGAGCGTACTGGGATGTGTGGCATTTCTTGAAGGTTCTATATTACACAAAACTGACAACTGTGAGCTTTAAGTCATGTTGTAATGCTGTTACCTTCTTAAAAACATACCTGGAGTTTGTTGTGGTGTTTAGCTTCATTCACACGTTTGATTAACACAGTATCAAACTTACGCTTTAAAACATAGGACAGACCCATATAACTATTTACGGAGACACCTTATTGACCTCTGACATTTCAAACGGGGAAGTAGTTTGACCTACATTCCAGACCAGAAATGAAAGTAATTAAAAAATAAAAATTGCAAAGATCATAAAGGTTATTATTATATTAATGTGTAGAACAGAGATTATATAAACTTGAAAATGATTTACAACTTATTACAATAAAAACTACTATAACAGAAGTTTATATTGAAAGTAGAGTGCGTAAATAATGTCTGATCTGGAGCGTGGCTTATCATCAGATATTTTTTGTGACGACTGGACTGTGGAGAGGACGCAGATGGTGACCAATAGAGAGCTACGAAAAACATGGAAATATATGATTTATTTATTTATTTTTGTTGGTTTTACTACAGTTATTTACCATATTGTATATTGGTTTGTACTTACCTGTATGCGTATGTGTGTGTGTGTGTGTGTGTGGGTGTGTGTGTGTGTGGGTGTGTGTGTGTGTGTGTGTGTGTGAGGATCTATAAATGTATAAGAATGTGTTAATTCTAATGTATTGTGTATGTAACAGTTGTGTTCCTGTGCTTGCCTGGTGCCATCTGTAGGGGAGGAGGAGGGGAGGTTGTGATTTGTTAAAATGTACTAAAAAGAGATATATATATATATATATATATATATATATATATATATATATATATATATATATATATATATATATATATATATATATATATATATATATATATATATATATATATATATAAACCAGTTTAATATGGGGCATTTAAATTATGTTTTATTGTTAAAAAAACCCCAAAAACATTAAAAACGAACAAACTTAAAAAAACATGCAATCTTTCTTCATGGTGTCACCCACTAAACAACACCATATCAACCAGTTGTCCACCAGAAAAGTTATGTAGACCATCTTTAAACAGAGCATGCATTAAACCCATAGAAATTTAACCCTCTGATGCATGAATTTTGAAAGCCTTGGTCAAGATTTTTTTCTGAGGTGTTTTTCTTCTTCTCAGCACATGAAAAAAGTTCAAATCTTTTTTTTTCAAAAAATATGATTTTTTCATGAAGTTACAGACATAATTGACAAATAAGCGATTTGATGTAGCCACTGAACAATTTTAACGAGATATATGAAGATGGTGTTTCCCATGCCCCTCACATTCTCATTGCCCTTCCTCTAGTGCAAATACAATCAAGACAATACATTGCTATAAGAAACTATACATTTTGTAGTTTTCCTTTGTAGCGTTCTGGTCTAAGGAAGCACGGTGAATTTCTTCTGGTTGTTTATTTTCTGAACACAAGGGCTACTGCCGGCCGTAACTCACGACAAAACAAGAACAGTCTCAACTCACTAGAGCAGGGGTGTCCAAACTTTTCTTATTAAAGGCCACTATAAAAACACAGAAAAAGCTGAGGGCTGATTGAAGGCTGTAGACTGGTCGCCAACAGGGGTCGGGAACCTATGGCTCGCGGGCCAGACATGGCTCTTTTGATGACTGCATTTGGCTCTCAGGTAAATCTTAGCTGACATTTGTTAACACAATAAGTAATGAATAAATCATACATAAATACAGAAGTAATCAAATCAAGTAATTCTCAAAAATAAACAATACTACGGTAAGAAAACCATTTGGCTCCGTCTTTATGCGCTGCCTCAACTAACACGTTCTCACAGCGCGTGCTCTTTTCCCTCATGCGCATTATCGCTCTTAAAGTGACGGTAACATATTTTCGTAAAACTTCAATAATGACAATCCTAAGATATTTTTCAAAATCAACATTAATGCAAGAAAACAAGTGTAGCTTATACATATAAATCAAATATTAACATAAAGCATCATTTATTAACATTAAAATATTAACACTCTGAATTTGCATGCATTACCACACGTAAACCAAAACTTGGCTCCCACAGATGTTATTAAAAAAATATATTAACAATACATTCAGAGACTTCTTATACTCTAAAATTGTTGGTCTTGTTTAAAAATTCACACATTTAGTTGTATTCAGAGTTAAAAAAATATTGTATGGCTCTCACAGAAACACATCTTAAAATATGTGACTTTTTTTTTGGCTCTCTCGGCTAAAAAGGTTCCCGACCCCTGCACTAGAACTTCACATCAACTTGTTGGCATAGCAACTGAGTGTCACGTACAAAAGCGGTTGCATTAACTACTACACGTGAACAACAAAAGGTCACCTCCATTCCTCAGGACCCATCTATCTACAGCACGACCCTCCTACTTGTGATATAGGAGTTGTTGTTCTCCTTGCAAATCTGACATAAACATAGACTGAAAATGTCAGACAGATAGAAGCGTAGTGTACTGACAACCGCACGTCCTCTCTCTTGTGTTCGCAGGTACATGGCCATCATCCACCCTCTGAAGCCCCGCCTCTCGGCCAAAGCCACCACGTGCATCATCCTGGTCATCTGGTGTCTGGCTGTGGCTCTGGCCTTCCCCCTGTGCTACTACTCCACCACCACCGCGCGTACCCGGCCGCTGTGCTACGTGAAGTGGCCCCACGGAGCTAATGAGTTCATGTGAGAATAAAGCCTTTTGGTGTAACATCTGTAAAACGGTATTGTAATTAGCTAGTTAATAAGATTTGTGGCATCAGAGGGGGGATTTGTATTGGGCATATGGTGCAATGAGAAAGTGTGAAAATGTGTGAAAATAGGCAGAGCAAAGCAATTTGTAAAGCAAAACAACAAATTATTGTATTGTATTGTGCAGAATAAACCCCTTTCAGTCACATGCACAGCTAAACAGGAGCGTTTTGAGCCTGGATTTAAATGTCGTAGACTGCTCATTTCACTAATTACAACATAGCATCATTATCACGCAGCTAAACTCGACTCAAATGCAACACAAAGAGTAAAGTCAAACGGAAGTCTTAGTAAATCCAACAGAGAGGGTCCAAACAAGTAACAACTGAGGAATGAATAGCTTATTGAATATCAACTAAAATCTCTTACACTTTGGGGAATCAATAAATGAAATTAGGAAAGGCTGGAAAAATAAACTCAGAAACAGGTAGCTCAAACAGGAACTAATGCAGATTCAGAATTGCAAACAAATACAGAGCTTGAGCGTCTCTCTTGACTGATCAATAATCTAGCAAGTACTGAATGAACAGAGGGAGTGTATATAGACCATGAATGGCAGCTACAGAGAAAACAGGGAGGTAGCAAAAAAATGACAGGAACAGGCTGGGAAACGGAGCGAGCTGGACTGAGGATAAACATGAAAAACAGGAAGAACTGTGACAATCATTTTGTTTTTGAAGAATCTTACCTAACCGAGATGTTAAATGGGTTTAAATAAAGAAATCTAATCATCAGGAATGTGAAAGGTAAGTTGTTTCCTCACAAACATACCTGGAGTTGTATTTTCTTTCATTCGCACAAGTTTTTCGTCTCTCAAACAGAAAACACTCTGTTCCACCTTGTGATGTCATCATGTGGTGATACAGGACGTGCCCCACTGTGTTTTAAGACTCTATACACCTTCACTAGAATCATTTGGATCATTTCAACCCTGGAGCTGCTAATCTAAAGGTAAAAGTAAAAAAGTTAACTCGAAAACTACCGCTTTGTGACATCACAAGGTGGAACAGACCGCAGACTAAAAATGCAGGATTACTCAAATATGTGTGAATGAAACAAAACACAACACACACAAATACAACTCCAGGTGTGTTTTTGAGGAGGCAACAACATTATAACGCGGCTTAAAGGTCACAAGAATCCATCATGCGTAATATAGGACCTTTAAGCTAAACACAGTCTGAACAAGAAACAAGGTGCAATCTATGTGAAGTAAACATGATACAGAAAATACCTACTCAAACTACAAAACATAAAAAAGTACAAGTCACATAGGCCTTTGCGTTGGTCCAGAGAGTGTACTTAAATAGGGGAGGTGGCTGCATGTGAGATAAATATAGTCTCAAAGCGAGCGAATATTATTTTTCATATTGATTTCACATTTGAAAAAGTACCGATACACATTCTAACTGCTGAAGTTTGCTGTTTACTCTCACTAATCTATCTTTGGGTGTTGTGAAAAACACCATATATTTTTTTGCTGTGCTTTTCAAGAAACCTAAATTGCATGCATTATTCATTTACTCCACATATTTGTTGGGTTTAGCATATCTGTGTAATCCCTCAGTCGTCCAGATGTGATCCATACTAAAAGAAGAATGTTAATCTGTCAACTGGACAAAAAAGTTGTAAGAGTGAAGATGTTTGGTTGTTCATTCAAGCCGTTTCTTCAGTTCTGGTCAGATTACTGCTGGACGCTGGCTTATATCTGTCTGAGTGGAGGAGCTAACTACACTGGAACTCAAAATATCCTCTCTGCTCCTCACTTCAGATAAATATAAGGCAGTGTCCAGCAGTAAGCTGACCACAACTGTAGACGTGTCACTCCTTCAAAGTTTTGTCCA